>NC_134361.1:87067470-87344970 GCF_048569485.1 Anomaloglossus baeobatrachus
ACACACACCCAGCATCCTCATGCCCTGCATATCTCACACACACACACACACACACAGAATCCTCATGCCCTGCATATCTCACACACACACACACACACACACACACACACACACACAGAATCCTCATGCCCTGCATATCTCACACACACACACACACACACACAGAATCCTCATGCCCTGCATATCTCACACACACACACACACCCAGCATCCTCATGCCCTGAATATTTCATACACACCCAGCACTCTCATGCCATGCATATCACACACACACACACACACACACACACAGCGTCCTCATGCCCTGCATATCTCACAGACTGGCTGTACCACAGATTACCCGTCTTTCAAAAACACACTGAAGCCACATGTCCCACACAGATAGTATCCCGGGCCTTAACACTCCTCTGTCACAGTCTGGACACCCCCCCCCCCCCCATATACCACTCACCCTGCATCCCCCCACCACCATCATCCCTAATTACCGTGCTCACGTCTTCCTCGGTCAGCAGCTCCTGCCCGGCTCCTCCTTCACGGTCACATGGGCATGACATCCCCGCAGGTCCTTCTTCTCGTGCATCTTCTTCCTGTAGGAAGGAGCTTTCTGTTCTGCCCCTGCCGCGCTGCTGCACATAATTTCCGTGTGCTCTCCTCCAGGTCAGGAGCGCCCCCTCTGCCCCCCCGTGTAGCTACTGGCGCTGTCATCTGACGGCTGCTGGCTGCAGTGCAGTATTTTTATCACCTGCGGCGGCTGCCAGGCGGTCTAAGGAGCCGCGGCCGCAGGTCATGTTAAAGGGAACCTGTCATCAGAAATTTCGCCCAAAAGCTAAAAGATTCCCCCTCTGCAGCTCCTGGGCTGCATTCTAGGAAGGTCCCTGTTATTATTGTGCCCCATGTGAGACCAAAATAAAGCCTTTATAAAGTTCTACCTTTTTGTATGCAGCTTCTGTAAATTTGTCACGGGGGCGGGCTCTCTGCCGTCCGTTATTTTGCCCCCTGGTCCTGTACGCCGCCCCCATCGCTCCTTTCCATATCTGATGCACCGCCCACTGCTCCAGCCATCCCCACGCATGCCCAGTGCCAGTCTCACAGGACTGAGCAGTATGAACGCTGGTGACGTGTGCGCAGGCAAGTGATTATGGACGGGACTGTGACTGTTATGAGCAAGTACCCGGCCATAATCTCTTGAGCGCGCAAACCTCTCCAGCATTCACACTGAGCTCAGTGTAGATGCTAGACTGTATGGGCTGCTTCCAGGGATGACGTCCCTTTGTCATGTGATAGTATTTCGAACACGCCCCTATCACATGACAAAGGGACGTCATCCCTGGAAGCAGCCCATACAGTCTAGCATCTACACTGAGCTCAGTGTGACCGCTGGAGAGGTTTGCGCGCTCACGAGATTATGGCCGGGTACTTGCTGATAACAGTCACAGTCCCGTCCATAATCACTTGCCTGCGCACATGTCACCAGCGTTCATACTGCTCAGTCCTGTGAGACTGGCACTGGGCATGCACGGGGATGGCTGGAGCAGTGGGCGGTGCATCAGATATGGAAAGGAGCGATGGGGGCGGCGTACAGGACCAGGGGGCAAAATAACGGACGGCAGAGAGCCCGCCCCCGTGACACATTTACAGAAGCTGCATACAAAAAGGTAGAACTTTATAAAGGCTTTATTTTGGTCTCACATGGGGCACAATAATAACAGGGACCTTCCTAGAATGCAGCCCAGGAGCTGCAGAGGGGGAATCTTTTAGCTTTTGGGCGAAATTTCTGATGACAGGTTCCCTTTAATACACCCAGCGGGGGCCCCTGCAGGCTGCCGGGGACAGCTTAGATAGAACACAAGGTCAGGGCCTGCAGGGGTTTCCCGCTACCCTGGCAGCCAGACAGACGCTGTGTACGTGACATCATCGCAGGTCCTGCAGCTCCAGTAGCTGCTCTGCTTCTGCCTCCACACATGGCTAATTTGCATAGTTTACAAATTAGCCATGTGGACAGCGCCAGAGATGCTCTTCAGATTTTCCGGTGCCGTACTGGCGCGTACCACCGCAAAAAAAGCACTGCCCCCATACAATGCTTATATAGTGGTAAATACCATACCTGCAGACTATATAAAAGATTACAGTTCTGTTATATATCGCAACTTACAGCCAACGTTCTTTCTGATGGAGTAGTTCACTTTTCTCATCTTTTCCATCCGGACCAGACTGATATAATGATTTCTTTCAGCCGCAAATTGTCTGCAGAGTTTACAAAAACTAAACATTTGACTTCTTACATTTCCAGCATCGTCTCCATTTATTCCCAACCTGCACAAACTCCTCATTCTGTTGTCTCCCCAAACCTGCTCCTCTATTTGCCCTTTATACTGCACCTGCTGTGTGGCACAGAAACAGCAACAGTACTCCTCTTAGTTAACACTCCATATAGAAATATTGTCCACTACTGTGCCTCTGCATAGCAATAATGCCCCCCTTGTGCCCTTGTGGCGCCCCTGACCTGGTCAGGCACCACTGAGTACTGCACCCATGCTGGGGACAGTGCAACACAGGTAATCCAGAAGGCTGACCGAGGTGTGACTACACAGGCGCATAGTGATCAGGTCTCACACATGTACCTTTGAGAGGACCCCTGGGGATCCCAGGAGGGGGCAAAGCCTTCACCTCCACTGGAAGAGTGGAGGGGGCGAAGCCTCCATCTCTAATCGAGGGGTGTGGTGGAGAGCCTGGTTGCTAGGTGGCGTAGGCAGGCACAAGAGGGAGAAGGAGGAGAACAGTCTGAAGCAGAGTGAGGAAGAGTGAGGAGCAGGAAAGTGGAGCTCTGACAGGAGCAGCAGTGCAGGTCCCTCAAGTGAGCCGGTTTAGTGCGCAGCTCAGGAAGAGCAGAAGCAGACCCTGGAGCTGTTGCAGTCTAACAGCGTCCGCGCAGTGACTACCGACGGGGGAGAACGGTCACCTGGTAGTGCTGCCCGAACTCCACACACAGCTAGAGAGAGAGCAACGTAGTGGAAAGTACGGAGACTGTCAGGGAGTACCAGGCCCAAACGGGCGGCAGATCCCGGAGCGGGGATAGATCCACCTTTCCTTGCTAAACCTGCCGGTGTGGGGCCCTCAAAGCCCACGCCACAACACCACAAAAGCCGCAGCCACGTAGCCACAGTTAGGGCCCATAGTTCACAGGAGGCAAGCAGCTGGAGTGATCTGGTCCAGGCGACAAGCAAACGGCAACCAAACGAGGGGAGCAGTTACTTCCCTGGGTGACCCCCATAGGGACTAAAAGTCGGGGTTACCACAAACCACAGAAGGGCTAAGGAAGGCGAGTCGGTAGTCACCCTCATCAGTCAGCCTGAAGGACACCTGGTTCCAGCCTGGTTCATCCCAGCTACGCCCGGGTTACTCACTCTGCCACCTTCCGTGAGTAAAACCCCTGAAAGACATTTCGCTTGTGTGGAGTTATTCTGCGCCTTGTGGTTCTACACACCTACACAGGGCCCTGGGGCTTGCCTCACTCTCAGGAGGCTATTACAACCGACTGCACCCACCATCAGCCCCAGGCATCCCTTAATCTGCAGTGGCGGTCCCCACTGACCGCAATTCTGAGAGTGGCGTCACGACAATCAAATAGAAGATTTCCTACCGGTGACAGGATCCAGCTGCGTGGAGTCCCCGAAGGTAATGCACCGACACAGCGTTTGCGGGGCTTCACATCTGGCGTCACGAACAGGATAAGGACTAGACCTGTTCAGACAGGTGACCATGTGCCTGGGCGGTCCGCTTGAAAAATTGGAAGCGCCGCCATATTGCCACCATGAAAAGCGCGCTGAAAAACAACAGCAGCCCGCGCTGGAAGAAGTTACCGCCCACGAAGAGGTGTGGCTACCCAGAGATCCCCTGCAGAGTCCTGACCTCGCAAGTGATGAGAGCGGAGGCGTTCAGAGACGTCGGGACAGAAAGGGAGCCAGAAGCCTGCTGTTAGAGGAAAGAGACGCAGAGAAAATGGCGTCTGGATGCAGAGACCCCGAGCCAGGCTCCGCTGCCTGGTGGGCCCGGGAGCTTGCTCAGTTCTGTGACCAACTGGAGACCAGGGTTCTACGGCAGCTCAGCGAGGGACGCAAGGAGCTTCTGGGGATGGCTACGGCGGTTCAGGCCTACGAGGAGAGGGCCACGCGACGAGTGCCAGACCGAGCGGCGACGACTCAGACCCCGATGATGCTACCGATGGGTGAGTCCAGTGTTGCCCCTGCCAGCACGAGTGCCCCGACCCCTGCTGCCACGCCCGCAGTCCCTGAAGAGGCGCCCGGCGCGGCGACGCCGAGCCAGGCCGCAGCCACGCCAGGTGCGGCCCGCCAAGCCCAGGCCGCCGCAACGATGCCTTGCCCGGCCCGCAAAGAACCGGCTGCCACCGCGACCCTCATCCGCGCCGCAGGTGTGACGCTGACCCAGGCCGCCGCCATGCTAGGCCCGGCCCGCCGAGACCCCACCGCAGCAGCAACGCTCGTCCGCGCCGCAAGTGAGGTGCTGAACCAGGCCGCAGCCACGTCCGGTGCGGCCCGCCAAGCCCAGATCGCTGCAGCGACGCCCAGCCCAGCCTGCACAGATCCCATCGCAGCTGCGACGCCAATCCAGGCCGCGACAGCGACGCCGATCCAGGTCGCCGCAGCGATGCCCTGCCCGGCCCGCCAAGAACCGGCCATAGTAGCGATGCCCGCTAAGACGCCAGCTGCAACAGCGACGCTGATCCAGGGCGCCGCCATGCCAGGCGCGGCCCGCCAAAATAAGATTGTATCACCATTTACCCCGGCCTGCAAGGCCAGAGCAGACACCGCTCCCCAGTCCAAGGAAGTCCCTGCTAGGAAGTCTACGCTGGGGGAGGACCCCGAATACCAGAAGCTGAAGGCTGACCTAGAGGCCCAGTTCCCAAAGGAGATGGTGGACCGGTATCTGCTCCCTCCACATACCCCTCAGAAGACTCTGGAGATATCCACGCCAAAAAGTCCACCGCCCGGGCCAGCTGATGAACACTCATCCCCAGCGCTGCCACCAAAGGAGTGCTCAGAAGAACTAAGGGGGAGAGGAGGCCAGGAAGCTGAGGAGCTGACCCCGGAGCCATCAGCAGTGGATCCATGCCCAGAGCCAGAGATGTTGCCATATTCCCGCTGGGGTGAAGAGAGCCTGACACCCTCCGCTGAGGAAGACCTGTCCAAGTACCTCACCTGGGAGCCTGCAAACAGTGAAGCAGCAACCCAGCAGAATCCAGCCCGTAAGACACGGCGCCGTAGTAGGACCAAGTTTTCCCCTGCACCGCAGTCTCCAGAGAATAAAGATGAAGTCACGGCCAGAGACTTGGAGGAGAAACGGTTTCTGAGAAGAGCCAAATCCCAGGTTAGAGGTCCACTTTGTCGTGGTGTAGTCGAAGATTTCAGCTTGAAGAGTGGATATGGCTTCATAGTAGCTCCTGGTATGAAAGAAGGCATATTCGTGAATAGAAGGGATGTTAGAGCCCATTTGCCCAGAGGACATCCAGGAAGGAACCTACAGATGGGAGATACAGTGGAATTCACCATGCACCAAGGAGAAAGAGGATGGTATGCACTTGACGTTACACCATATACCAGAAATCCTTACAGCAGTCCTGCAAAAGAAACGGATACAGAAGAAGACGGAGATAGAGAAAGAAAAGACAAAGAACCTACTGATGAGACTACCTCCGATGATGAGAGAAATGAAGAAAGCAACAGGTGCCGCAGCCCTACAGGCCCAAGCCCTGGTGAGGAGGAATCTGTTTGAAGCAAAGTAAAGTACAGCAAGTTACAGTTTTGACCAGTTTGCAACGTTAATGTTTAGGAAATGTGCCCACATGAACTAATGTGAGAAACCCATGAACCTTAAGGCTATGAACTGGCTATAGCCACAAACTCTCGCAGTGTACATAGTTACCCCAGAGGTACCACCACCAGAGCCAGCCTGTTTAGGGGCTTGGCTCGCCTGCAACCAGGGAGCACGTCCGTTTATGGAGCCTTGGCTCGCCTGCAACCAGGGAGCATGCCTGTTTATGGGGCCTGGCTCTCCACCACAAAGAGGGTACCTGGTCAGCACCAACTGTGGAGGCCGCCTCTACATCCTGCCAGAAGAGGCTGAAGGCGCGGCTCCACCAGGCCAGGTATACCCTGAAACCACCAGCCCATGAAAGCCGCCTCTATATCCTGCCAGAAGTGGCTGAAGGCGCGGCCAACGGGAGAGGCAGATTGGAGGAAAGGTCTGGGGAAACGGATGGCCCAGACCTGGTTACCAAAAGAAACCGGTGACCTGCCTCCTGAGAGGGTTTTGGGTGGGTTAACGGACTTGTGGGTGGAGGGTGGTGATGTATGGTACCAGGTGGTTTTAAAATGTTTTACCATGTTTTAATGTTTTATGCATTTTAAAATGTTGTCTTGCAGCCCGAGGACGTGCTGGTGATAACTAAGGGGGAATGTGGCGCCCCTGACCTGGTCAGGCACCACTGAGTACTGCACCCATGCTGGGGACAGTGCAACACAGGTAATCCAGAAGGCTGACCGAGGTGTGACTACACAGGCGCATAGTGATCAGGTCTCACACATGTACCTTTGAGAGGACCCCTGGGGATCCCAGGAGGGGGCAAAGCCTTCACCTCCACTGGAAGAGTGGAGGGGGCGAAGCCTCCATCTCTAATCGAGGGGTGTGGTGGAGAGCCTGGTTGCTAGGTGGCGTAGGCAGGCACAAGAGGGAGAAGGAGGAGAACAGTCTGAAGCAGAGTGAGGAAGAGTGAGGAGCAGGAAAGTGGAGCTCTGACAGGAGCAGCAGTGCAGGTCCCTCAAGTGAGCCGGTTTAGTGCGCAGCTCAGGAAGAGCAGAAGCAGACCCTGGAGCTGTTGCAGTCTAACAGCGTCCGCGCAGTGACTACCGACGGGGGAGAACGGTCACCTGGTAGTGCTGCCCGAACTCCACACACAGCTAGAGAGAGAGCAACGTAGTGGAAAGTACGGAGACTGTCAGGGAGTACCAGGCCCAAACGGGCGGCAGATCCCGGAGCGGGGATAGATCCACCTTTCCTTGCTAAACCTGCCGGTGTGGGGCCCTCAAAGCCCACGCCACAACACCACAAAAGCCGCAGCCACGTAGCCACAGTTAGGGCCCATAGTTCACAGGAGGCAAGCAGCTGGAGTGATCTGGTCCAGGCGACAAGCAAACGGCAACCAAACGAGGGGAGCAGTTACTTCCCTGGGTGACCCCCATAGGGACTAAAAGTCGGGGTTACCACAAACCACAGAAGGGCTAAGGAAGGCGAGTCGGTAGTCACCCTCATCAGTCAGCCTGAAGGACACCTGGTTCCAGCCTGGTTCATCCCAGCTACGCCCGGGTTACTCACTCTGCCACCTTCCGTGAGTAAAACCCCTGAAAGACATTTCGCTTGTGTGGAGTTATTCTGCGCCTTGTGGTTCTACACACCTACACAGGGCCCTGGGGCTTGCCTCACTCTCAGGAGGCTATTACAACCGACTGCACCCACCATCAGCCCCAGGCATCCCTTAATCTGCAGTGGCGGTCCCCACTGACCGCAATTCTGAGAGTGGCGTCACGACAATCAAATAGAAGATTTCCTACCGGTGACAGGATCCAGCTGCGTGGAGTCCCCGAAGGTAATGCACCGACACAGCGTTTGCGGGGCTTCACATCCTCTAGATAGTAAAATAGCTAACTAAAAGATTAATACATTTCAGCACACCCTGGAAAGTAATTGTATCTTTTTTTTATACCCCTTAATGAGTAATGATGGCCCCTGTGTATACCTGAAACAATTATACAAAGTGTTCTTATAATTGTTATTATGATTTATTATTATAGCGTCATTTATTCAATGGCGCTTTACATGTGAAAAGGGGTATACATAGTATGGACAAGTACAATAATCATAAACAAAACAAGGCACAAACTGACACAGGAGGAGAGAGGACCCTGCTCACGAGGGCTCACAGTCTGCAAAGGATGGGTGAGGGTACAGTAGGTGAGGGTAGAGATGGTCGTGTGGTGCTATAGCGGACTGAGGGTTACAACAGATTGTAGGCTTGTCAGAAGTGGTGGGTCTTCAGGTTCCTTTTGAAGCTTGTCAAGGTAGGGGAGATTCTGATATGTTGTGGCAGAGCATTCCAGAGTATGGGGAATGCACGGGAGAAATCTTGGATGCGTGGTGGGAAGAGGAGATGAGAAGGGAGGGGAGTAGAGAAGGAAATCTTGTGAGGATCAAAGGTTACATGCAGGTAAGTACCGGGAGACTAAGTCAGAAATGTAAGGAGGAAACAGGTTGGGGATGGCTTTGTAGGTCATGGTTAGGATTTTGAACTGGAGTCGTTGAGCAATGGGAAGCCAGTGAAGGGATTGGCAGAGAGGAGAGGTCGGGAAGTAGTGGGGGGATAGGTGGATTAATAGGGCAGTATAGTGTAGAATAGATTGTAGGGGTGCAAGACTGTTAGAAGAGAGCAAGAGGCTGCAATAGTCCAGACGGGAGATAATAAGGGAATGAACTAGGGTTTTTGCAGCTTCTTGGGAAAGGAATGTACAAATCCGGGAAATATTTTTGATTTGGAGGTGGCAGGAGGTGAAGAAGGCTTGGATGTTTGGCTTGAAAGTGAGAGCAGAGTCTAGAGTTACTCCCAGGCAGCAAGCACGATGGACTGAGGAGAGTAAGCAGCCATTGACTTTGATCGATATGTCAGGTGGAGTTGGAGAATACTGAGGAGGAAAGATAATGAATTCTGTTTTGTTCATGTTCAGTTTCAGAAATCAAGCAGAGAAGAAGGATGAAATAGCGGACAGACATTGTGGGATTTTGATTAGTAGGAAAGTGATGTCAGTTCCAGAGAGATAGGTCAGCGTATCATTAGCATAGAGGTGATACTAAAAGCCGTGGGACTCTTTGAGCTGTCCCAGGCCAAAGGTGTAGATGGAGAACAGCAGGGGTCCAAGAATGGAACCTTCAGAAACATCGAAAGATAGGGGGCGAGATGAGGAGGTGGTGTGAGAGTGGGAAACACTGAAAGTCCGGTCTATTAGGTATGAGGAGATCCACAAATCTGTGATGCGCAGAGATGAGAGAATCTGTAGTAGGAGGGAGTGGTCTACAGTGTCGAAGGCAGAAGACAGGTCCAGGAGGAGGAGGACAGAGTAGTGTCGCTTGGCTTTGGCAGTTAGTAGGTCGTTGGTGACTTCAGTTATATCAGTTTCAGTGGAATGATGGTGTCGGAAGCCAGTTTGTAGCTGGTCAAAGAGGGAGCAGGAAGAGAGGTATGAGGACAGTTCAAGATGGTAATGCTGTTCCAGTAATTTTGAGGCATAGGAGAGAAGTGATATGGGGCAATAGTTTGACACAGATAAAGGTTT
Source organism: Anomaloglossus baeobatrachus (assembly GCF_048569485.1). NCBI lineage: Eukaryota > Metazoa > Chordata > Amphibia > Anura > Aromobatidae > Anomaloglossus > Anomaloglossus baeobatrachus. The sequence goes on from NC_134361.1 coordinate 87,076,869, forward strand.
AATAGAGGGCTTTTTGAGGATGGGTGTGATGGAGGCATGTTTAAAGCATGAAGAGAACACACCGGTCGTTAGTGATAGGTTGAAGAGATGGGTTAGGGCTGGGATGAGGACTATGGTGAGATTGGGGATAAGGTGGGATGGGAGTGGGTCAAGTGGACAGGTGATGAGATGTGATCTTGAGAGTAGAGTGGAAAGATGATCTTCTGTAATGGTGGAGAAGTTGGATTTGGAGGAAGAGGGCTCAGTAGTTATGACAAGGGGCTGTGTGGATTATGAGCTAAAGCTTGCTCTGATATTGTCAATCTTCTGCTTGAAGAAAGAGGCAAAGTCTTCAGCTGAGATGAGAGACGAGGGAGGTGGTGCCGGTGGATAAAGGAGAGAGTTGAAAGTGTTGAATAGCTGTTTAGGGTTGTGAGATAAAGAGGATAGGAGGAATGAGAAGTAGGTTTGTTTTGCGGCAGTGAGTGCTGACTTGAAAGTGATGAGAGCTGTATGCAATGAAGTGCTCGATGGAATGAGACCTTTTCCATCTGCGCTCAGCAATCCTGGAAGCCTGTTTCAGTTCTTCAGTTTGGCTCATGTGACAAGGTTGTCTGTTGATTATGCGGGTTTTGGTATGAGTGAGGGGGCGGCCGATTCGAGAGCTGCAGAGATTGTGGTGTTATACAAAGTGGCTGCAGCATCTGCATTGTGTAAAGCAGCAATGTCTGCAAGAGGGAGAAGGGACTGAGAAAGTGAATGTAAATCAAGGTGTTTCAGATTTCTGCGTGGGTATGAAAGTTTGTGGAGGGGGGTTGTGTGTTTGGAGAAGAGAGGGTAGAGCATGTAAGTAGGTTGTGGTCAGACAGTGGGAGTGGTGATCTTGAGAGATTGGAAATGGGAACAGAGGCGAGTGGCCATCTTTGTGAGTAGCAGCAGAGGACCAATGGGTGAGGCTGAAGGAGGAAATGAGTGTTAGAAGTTTAGAGACAGATGAGTGAGAGGTGTCAATTAGAATGTTAAAGTCACCCATAATGTAATAATGCACCCTAAGTGTCCCCTTAACAATTTGTAATGCCCTAAAATGCCCCCTCAATGCCCTATAAGAAGAATTAGTGCCCCCAGAGCTCATGCTATATAATATTGTTCCAAGTGCCTAATAAAAAGTAATATTGTCCCCTGACTTTCTTCCATAGTAATAATGTCCCCAGATATCCCCACATATAGTAATATTGCCCAGAGTCCCCTCACATGTTACATAGTTACATAGTTACATAGGTTGAAAAAAGACTAAGGTCCATCTAGTTCACCCTTCCTCTACCAATTATACATTTTGTCATTAAATCAGTTATAACCGACAATGTTGTGTGTACTGAGGAAATCATCCAGCTCTTTTTTAAAAGCTGCATATCTGCCATTACTACCTCTTGTGGTAGGGCATTCCACAGTCTGACTGCTCTAACTTCAAAAAACCCTTTATAGTAGTTATAATGCCACCAATTGTCCAAATATAGTGTCTTGAAAAAGTATCCATACGCCATGAACTTTTCCACATTTTTTCACGTTACACCCAAAAACTAATATGTATTTTATTGTGATTTTATGTGATATACCAATACTAAATAGCAATTATTTGTGAACTGTAAAGGAAATTACACATGTCTTAAAATTATGACATCCATTTGTATAAAGCCCCCTGTAATCTGATGCCCCTAAAAAAATCCAGACTGAATAATTGGTTCTAGAAGTCACATAATTAGTAAATTGAGTCCACCTGTGTAATTTATTATTAGTATAACTGCAGTTATTCTGTGAAAGTCTCAGAGGTTTGTTTGAGAACATTAGGGATCAAACAGGCATCATGAAAACCAAGGAATACACCAAACAGGTCAGGGATAAAGTTGAGAAGAGAAGTGAAACAGGGTTAGGCTATGAAAAATAGCTGAAACGTTCATTAGGCACTGCTCAATCCGTCATCCAAAAATGGAAGGATTATGGCACAACTGCAAATCTATTAAAATATGGCCATCCACCTAAATGGAAAATCCCAAGCAAGGAGAGCACTAAGCAATGAAGAGGCCCATGGTCAATCTGGAGGAGCTGCAGAGATCCACAGCTTAGTAGGCAGACTTTGTCCACAGGACAACTATTCATCGTTTACTCCACAAATCTGGCCTTTATGGAAGAGTGGCAATCAGAAAGCCATTTTTTATAAGAAGTCATAAGAAGACCAGTTTCCAGTATGCAAAACTCCATGCATTGGACACATCTAGCATGTAGAAGAATGTGTTCTGGTCAGATGAGACCAAAGTAGAATATTTTGGTTTCATCACTTATCGGGGGAAAATGTTATACATTTTGCAGATGACTTCTGCCAAACATTCCCTGTTTTTAAGGGAGCAACACGAGCAGAAGAGCTGAATGCCCATTTAACACTTCTTATCTATTGAGTCCTATTCAGGACTTTGATTACTAATATGTGGGTTCACTTGATGGGAAAAATTACTGCAGATAAATTTACACACCACCTATGATGCCTCGGAAACAACAGGTTCCCTACAGATTCCATTATTGGCTTAATTTCCATCCTTGAAGACTTTTCCAAAAATGGTGCCCTCTGTACTGGTGGTTATTGACCAAGTTTTCCCTGATATTTGTGACAATTTTAACAATCATCAGTGGCTTTGTGACCTTGCAATTTAAGTGCCTTAAAACAATAGTGACAGCTTCATAAATCTATCAATGCAGGGGAGACTGGCAGGTCCAGCGACCACATACATGTCCATTGATTCAGTCATGGATAGTGAACAAGCTGTAATGCACCCATTGGAGTTCCTGAATTCTTTGGCGCCTCCTGAAATGCCACTGCATAGGTTCACTTTAAAAATATGAGCCCCAATAATGTTGCTTAGAAACCTTGACCCACCAATATTGTGTAACAGCACAAGGTTGTGTGTTAAAAGTCTCATGCCCAACGTTATTGAAGCCCCTATTCATAATGGAAACTAAGGGAGAAAATGATTACATCCCTGAAAAGCTGCCACCAGGGGGAGCCGGAGCTCTGCAGTAGAAGACACTACACAGAGCAACAAGAACCAGGAAATAGATACACAGTGTGTGCTCGTACACTGCCTCACAGCACAGCTGGGGAGCAGAGCTGCGGGGCATGCGAGGAATGGTCAGGCGGGCCGGGTCAAACACAGTATGGGCAGAAGGAGGACCGGAGGAAAGAGCAGAAGTGGAGTCGAGGTCAGGCCGAGGTCAGTACCAGAGGAAGCAACCGAGTGGGGAGGTAGGAGAGGGGACAGAGGAATGGGGGAACAACTAGGGGACGGAACACAGACAGGGCAAGGGGGCAAAGGCACAGACGGATCAGGATAACACTTACAGGACCAGCAATCACAGGCAAAGCAGCGCTAAGCTTATAGCCGGCGCTGGTTCACTGGAGATGTCAGTTTTAAAGCATCCAAGCTCCGGAAGTGAGGCTCGGTAGAAGGCTCCGCAACCTAGTCATGTGGACGGGGAGGCGGAATCGTGACAATCCCCTTGCTAAGTGACATGCCCTTCAATTTTAAGCACCTCTAGTTCCCAATCCAACTTGTATTTGCTAGGATGATAAACAAAGCACAAGGTCAACCACTTAAAGTAGTCGGCATTAGTTTGGAGAACCTGTGTTTTATTACATGTCAATGGTATGTTGCTTGCTCTAGGGTGGGTAACCACAAAAATCTTTTCGTATATTCACCTAAAGGTAAAAAGCAAAACATTGTTTACCAAAAAGCTCTACAATAGACAGCTGTGTATCTGTAAATCAATCTTTAGACAGCACTGTGCTGTCCCCCTCTTCATTTTTTTGTATTTGTGAAAGGAGAGTACATTTTAATTTTTAATAAAAGTTTGGTCAAAAACTAGTTGTTGTTCGCCTCAGCATTACGACAATTTGTAAACATAAACAAGTGTTAACACCAAACTAAGGAAAAGGAAGAGTTGAAAAAACAAATTTTAAACACTGAAGTTGTTAACTTCATGGTGAAACTGAAATTTTAACCTTAGCAAGCATAGCCATCTATTTAACACATCATTTTCCGACAGCTAGCTTCCAATAAATGCGAGTTTTACTATATTCCTTCCTACGGAAGCTGGAGTGCCCCTTCCAATTTTTTTTTCAGTTGCTTGCCCAGGAACTAGCCTGGAGTTTCATCATATACCATGCCCTGAGATAAACTGCAGTACTTCTCATAGAATATTGGTAAAATGATTAAAAAAATATTTTTTCACTATTTTGTAAACTAAGCAAGTAATTCCCTGAAATCAACATTATATAGATAGGAACTCATGTTGTTCACAATCTTTTATACACTGTAATGCTTAGCATTGGTAACATTTTTCAAGACGTGTAAGCTGCCCATGCCATAGACCAGAGGTCCCCAATCTTTCTGACCTTGAGAGCCACATTCAGCTCGGAAAGAGGATCACTGGCCACATCCAGCTCCTGCCCCGCTAAGGCTACTTTCACATTTCTGCCATTTTCCCTCAGTCACCATCCGTCGCTTTGAGTAAAAACTGAATCCTGCAAAATAATTAGCAGGATTCCATTTTTTTCCCATAGACTTGTATTAACGACGGATTGCGATTGATGGCCTTGCATTGCATCCGTCGCGCGATGGATCAGTCGTGGAATGACTAACCGTCGGTTGGAAGCAACGTACAATGTAACGTTTTTCCGAGCGTCGAAACAACACACTGCATAGGATTCCGTCGCACTCCGTCAAGAGGTACAGTGGTTGTCTATGGTGCAGGATTACGCCGTAATCCGTCACACGACGGAATCCAGTGCTGGATTCCATCATTTTCTACTGAGCATGCCCAGTATGTGCACAATCACATTACAAGGCTCAAAAGCTGGTACGACGTATCCGGTTTTTTTACAGGGATCCGTCGCATCAGTTGTACCACAATCTGCGACTGATCCGTCGCATCAGTCACAAAACGGATTGTGACTGATGGAAAAAAACTGATGTGTGAAAGTAGCCTAACAATAGTGACACCCAGATCCCCCATTAACAGTATAATGATGACAGCCAAAGCTTTTACACTGAAGTCGCAACAAGGCATTATGCCAAGCTCCAGGATTTCCTATATTACCCACATTCACATCTGTTCTGTGCAGGGATACACACAAAAGTCATTATGTAGAGATCTGCTCTTAATAGCTTTACACCTGGTGCTAATGCACCAAGCTGGCGGACCGCCATGAGACACAACTCACGGGCACGCAAACCATATGCAGCTCTTGAGCTACATCTTTGGGACCCTTGCCTTAGGCAATAATGCAACATCATGCCATCAGATATGCAGCTCCTGAAAATTGCACTGATAACAAACAGAATCATACCTCTGAGCACCCAGAACATGTGGTCCATGGCTTCCATAAATAATTTCAAATTTTGATTCATCTGAATACAGAATAGTTTTCCATTTTGCCTCAGTCAATTTTAAATGAGGTTTAGCACAGAGGCAGAGTTTCTGCATTGTCTGTGTAATGCTCACGGGTGCGAGCGGGGTGTGGACCCACTGGGCAACAGCACACAGAATATCTGAGGGGCATTACTATGGATCACACCAGGTTTTCACCAGAGCCCCTGATGGTGGGGATTTTTTGCTGCAGGTTGAAACCAGGTGCCACTTAGGGAGACTCAGTGCTGCGACAGCTGGCCCCAGTTGTAAGGACACTGACAGTCGTGATGAGGCAGGCTCAGCCAATATGGTACGATGCAGCAATGTCCGGTAAAGCAGGCTTGGCCAATAGAGTATGATACAGCAGCCGCCGGTATAGCAGGCTCGGCCGATATGATACGATGCAGTAGCATCTGGTAGAGCAAGCTTGGCTGATACGGTACAATGCAGTTGCAGCAGGTGTAGCAGACTTGGCCTACATGATACGATACAGAAGTGACCAGTATAGCAGACTTAGCTGATAGGATACAATGCAGCAGCAGCAGCAGCAGCTGGGACTATGAAACAGACATGTGTAAGTAACACAGCACAGCAACAGAATATAACAAAGAGACCTGCACAACTAGCAATGCATCTCTAGGAATAGACCAAGTTATCAAGGCACCTCCCCTAAGGGGAAGATGCCTTAAATACCTGATGCCTCTCAGCCGTAGGTTGAGAGGCACTTCCAGGTTAGGGCATACTGGTCCTTAATGAAAGGGTGCACGTGGGCCCTAACAGCACTCCCAGCAGGCCTGTGTGTTATGCACAGACCCCAGGAGATGGCAGCAGGAACCAGGGACAGAGCAGCTAACCCAGAGCAGCCAAGAGGGTAAGTGTGCCTAAGTCCCCACCAGGGAAGGGGCACAGGACAATGCAGTGACATTGGTAAGGATTTTACAATATCCCCCTTATGCCCCCCCCTTTTTCCAGGAATCTCTTAAAGGAGAAAAGGGACATTAGGGGGGTACTGTAACATTGAGCTTCCATGACCTCTCCTCAGGACCAAAACCCTGGCAGTCAACTACAAAGAGAGTTTTACCTTTTTTATGGCAAGGATGGATTTTATCTCAAAGACGTCTTCATCCCTGACTGGTGGAAGCAAGGTACTAGGATTCCTGAAGTAGTGGCTCAGAATAACAGGTTTGAGGAGATACACATGGAACAAGTTGGGATTACGCAAGGAAGCTGGAAGCATCAACTTGTAGAAAACATCAATGATCCGCTGGAGCACCACCAAGGTACAAATAAAATGAGGACCCAACTTGTAGGATGGCAGCTTGAAGAGGATCTAAAAGAGAACCATACCTTGTCTCCAGGCTGGAAAGAAGGAGGATCAAAGCATGTCTTGTCCTCATGGCTCTTCATTCTGAAGAAGGACTGCTCCATGGAAGACTTGCTCTCCACCCAGAAACCCTTGACCAGAACGTCAGCCACTGCATTCCGTTCCATACAGTACACAGACCGGAGAGTTTGCGGAAGATTCACTCATGTGGTTATTGTAAGAAAATTACACTCATGGAAGAAGCTTGACCCAACTGCTGTGAGGAAGTGCCAAAAGAAATTTGTCAAGATTTGGTTGACCCTCTCCACTTGGCCTATGGATGGAAGGCTGGCAAGCAGTCCAAAGTGACATCTAGCAGCTTACCAACAGCCCTCCAGAACTGAGATGTGAACTGGACGCCTCTGTCAGACACAAAATGTAGAGAAAGGCCGTGCAGGCAGAAGATGTGTTGGATGAAGTGCTGAACGAGCACAGGCACAGGAGGCAGACTGGATAATGGAGTGAAATGGGCCTTTTTATAAAATCTGTCTACTGCTACCCAGATGATGGTTCAGCCATAGGACTTCGACAGGTCGGTGATAAACTTCATCGATACATGCTGCCAAGGAACGGATGGCACTGGTAGGGGCAGTAGTCATCCAGCAGGAAGCTGCTTAGGTGTCTTGTTGTGGACATATGAGGGACAGGTCGAAACAAACTCAACCACATCTTGACACAGCGTAGGCTATCAGTAATGCCAAGAGATCAGCTGAATGAATTTCTTTTGTTCGGCCAACTTGAAAGAATGACCTCACCAAAGAAAATGCTTCCTGTATGCTTCTGTGACAAACGTCTTTCAGGGAGGAACTCAAGACACATCTGGAGCCATCGTAAGCATCTTGAAAGGCTTGATAATGTGCTGAGGCTCCTGTTCTTGATTGACCAACAGAAATTACCTAGACAGTGCATTTGCCTTGACGTTTTTCTTAGCCGCACAATAGTACAGGACAAGATCGAAGCGGGTGAAGAACAGCAACCAGGCTTGGTGCAGATGCAGCCTCTGAGCCGATTGTAGGTAAGCCAAGTTTTTTCGGTTGGTGTAAATGATGACTGGATGGACCGCTCCCTCTAGTAGGTATCACCCCTTCTCCAGGGCCATCTTGATCGCCAAAAGTTCTCGGTCACCAATGGAGTAGTTGCGCTAAGAAGGAGACAAGGCTCTGGAAAAGAAACCACAGGTTACCATCTTACTAGTAGCAGACTTCTGGCTGAGAACTGCATTGGCACCAAAGGACGAAACATCTACTTCCAGGAGGAACTGTTAATCTCTGGACTGTGCAGTACCAGAGTTAAAGAGAAGGCCTGCTTGCGGGCAACAAACGCACTCTCCACTTCTGGAGTCCACATCTTAGGATTGCGGATCAGCGTCATGATGGGAAGAATCCAGGATGAAAATTAAGGGCTGAAGTGGCGGTAATAGTTGACAAATCCAAGGAACTGCTGAATTGCCTTTACTTCGTCGGGAAGGGGCCACTTCAGCACCATCAACATCTTGTCTAAAGGGGGCTTTACATGCAACGACATCGCTAATGCGAAGTCGTTGGAGTCATGGAATTCGCGATGCCGTTGTATGTGACACCTATGAGCGATTTTGCATCGTCGCAAAAACGTGCAAAATCGCTCATCGGTGACATGGGGGTCCATTCTCAAATATCGTTTCTGCAGCAGTAACGAAGTTGTTCCTCGTTCCTGCGGCAGCACATATTGCTCCGTGTGACACCGCAGGAACGAGGAAGCTCTCCTTACCTGCCTCCCGGCCGCTATGCGGAAGGCAGGAGGTGGGCGGGATGTTACGTCCCGCTCATCTCCGCCCCTCCGCTTCCATTGGGCGGCGGTTCAGTGACGTCACTGTGACGCTAAACGAACCGCCCCCTTAGAAAGGAGGCGGTTCGCCGGTCACAACTACGTCGCCGGGCAGGTAAGTATGTGTGACAGGTCTGGGCGATGTTGTGCGGCACGGGCAGCGATTTGCCCGTGTCGCCCAACAGATGGGGGCGGGTATACACGCTAGTGATATCGGTACCGATATCGCAGCGTGTAAAGCGGCCTTAAGTCCAAAATTATGTAACCCAGGAAAGGTATGGAAGACCGTTCAAAGAGGCACTTTTAAAATTTAGGGTTTCGATCATTCTCCTTTAGTTTCTGTAGTACCTGGCGAACATTCCTCCTTTGTGTCGGTAAATCAGGACAGAACACCAGGATGCCATCTAAGTACACCACCACGCACGAATAGAACAATATATTGTTGACAAATTCCTGGAAGACCGCCAGTGCATTGTTGACTGAATGACATTGCCCGATACTCATAATGGCTGGCCATCGCAGGTATTAAACTTCATCTTCCATTCGTCATCCGGCCGTAACCGGAAGAGGTTGCACACACCATGGAGGTCAAACTTGAAGAAACTCCTGGAACCAAGGAGATGGTCGAACAATTCCGGTATAAGCATCAGCTAGGGAGCCAAGCTTTATCTTGTCAAGAAATAATCCATCTCTGGCCAGTGAGTAGGACTTTTCGATGAATCCTCTTGCCAGGTTTTACTTGATGTATTCGGACATTGCCTGTGACAAAATGTATACACATTTAAGTTTTTAAATGTATATATGAAATTATAATGGTATACTGTTTCTTTTCTTGGTCACATGTTTATGTATGTGTTGTAATCATTACAATAATCTGAATAAGGACTAATGTTATGGGGTTACAGTTGGGGATCTTACTGTGTCATCATTCTTTTATATTTTATAGCACAATTGTGATCTTATATTTATTTTTATGTAGCTACAGAGTGGACGCCAAGAATGCTTTTCTCTGGTGGGCCCAGGGTACTCCAGTCCAACTCTGCTTCAAACCCGTGACCTGACTATGTCTCAGTCTATTCCCTTAATCCTTGACGTGCTCTCTAGGTATCTGACCCTGGAACGTTTGACTACCTTGCCTCATGACTTGTCCATGTAGTGACTAGAGATGAGCGAACCTCTAGAGGCTCGAGTTCGGTTCGTCGAACGGAGGCTGCGTTCGAGTTCGGTTCGGCGAGCCGTTCAACGAACCTCTCGAGCCCCATTGAAACCAATGGGAGGCAATCACAAACACATAAAAACACATTAAAAATGTACACATACAGTTAATAAACATTGCCATAACACTTACCGGTGCCCGCGATGCATCCTGCACTCTATCTCCTGCCACTTTTCCTTCCGATAATCGCTGCGTCCTCCCGGTAACCAGCACTGATGATAGGACCTATCGTGACGTCAAAATAGCCATGTGACCAGTCACGTGTCTATTATCTCATTGGCTACAGACTGGTCACATGGCTTTGACGTCATGCTAGGTCCTGTCAGTGCATCTCTCCAGTACGCGGTAATCATTTGTGTATCTCCGTGTACCGGCGACATGCTCTGGCACACGGTCGACTCCCCGTTCTGCTTCCCCGATCCGTTATTCACCAGCTGCCACAGCCTGTCAATAACGGAGATGACCGCTGCTATAGCAACGTGCCTGTCAGCGGTGACGTCACCGCTTACAGCACGCAGCGGCACCGGGAATCACGTGATCGGAGCACCGTTGCTATGGTAACCCGTCTGTCAGCGGTGACGTCACCGCTTACAGCCAGCAGCACTGATCACTCACGGAGTGAAAAGACTGCACGGGAGCAGCAGCATCTTTCTCCCATGCAGTGCTGCTGATGTAGCAGAGCTGCATGGGTTGAAAGAGAAAGAAGACAGAAGACCATTGATCGTGGAGGGATGCGAGGGAGTAATAAACATGGAGTCTCTAAGTGTGTCTGTGTATTTATTTCTATTAAAGTATTTTTTCTCTCTGTGGTGTGTTTTTTTTTAACCCTTTATTGTAGATTTTTAATGGCCGGGTCAAACTTGCCTGACACTAAGAATCTCTGGCTTAATACTAGCTAGTAAAACAAAGCTAGTATTAACTCATTATTACCCAGCAAGCCACCCAACTTCAGGGCTGCTGGAAGAGTTGGATACAGCGCCAGATGATGGCGCTTCTATGAAAGCGACATTTTCTGGGGCGGCTGCAGACTGCAATTCGCAGTAGAGGCGCCCAGAAAACTTGGGCTAACCTGTGCTGCGGATCCAATCCCCAGCTGCCTAGTTGTACCTGGCTGGACACAAAAATGGGGCGAAGCCCACGTAGTTTTTTTTTTTTTAATTATTTCATGAAATTCATGAAATAATTAAAAAAAGGGCTTCCCTATATTTTTAGTTCCCATCCGGGTACAAATAGGCAGCTGGGGGTTGGGGGCAGCCGTACCTGCCTGCTGTACATGGCTAGCATACAAAAATATGGCGAAGCTCATGTAATTTTTTTTGTAGTTTTTTGGCAAAAAAAATAAAAAAATGCTTCCCTGGATTTTCCATTGCCAGTGAAGGTAACACCAAGCAGTGGGGGTTAGCAGCCAGAAGCTGCTTGGATTACCCTTAGCTAGCAGTACAAAAAATGTAGCGGGAGCCCATATATATTTTTTTAATTATTTATTTAAATAACTAAAAAAAAAAGGGCTTCCCTGTATTTTGATTGCCTGACATCACAGTGCTGCAAAAATGAATCATTAAAAAAAATTACATAGCGCTCAGCGGTATTTTTGATTCTCAGCACAGATAAAGCAGACAGCTACACGTTGCCACCACCATCTGCCTGGCATTACCTTGGCTGGCAATCAAAATACAGGGAAGCCCATTAATTTTTTTTATTTAAAAAAATAGTTAAAAAAAATGATGTGGGGCCCTCCATTTTTGATAGCCAGCTAGGGTAAAGCAGACGGCTGTAGCCTGAAAACCACAGCTGGCAGCTTTACCGTGGTTGGTGATCCAATGCGTAGGTCACCCCAGGCTCTTTTTTTATAATTATTTTATAAATATTAATAATTACAAAAAAAAAGTATGGTCCCCCCCCAAATTGGATCACCAGCCAAGGTAAAGCGGACAGCTGTGGTCTGGTATTCTAAGGGTGGGAAGGTCCATAGTTATTGGCCCTTCACAACCTAAAAATAGCAGGCCACAGGCGCCCCAGAAGTGGCGCATCTACTAGATGCGCCAATCCTGGCGCTTCACCCCAGCTCATCCCATGCCCTTGCAGTGGCAAACGGGGTAATAAATGGGGTTGATACTAGCTGTAAGGTCACCTGACATCAAGCCCAGCAGTTTGTGATGTCATGGCGTCTATCATATACCCGACATCACAAACTGTCAGTACTAACAAAACAAATAGACAAAAAAAAATGTATTTGAAAAAACACTCCCCAAAACATTCCCTCTTTCACCAATTTATTGTAAGGAAAGAAAAATAAGGGGGTCCCACGACGACTCTGGACCGTCTAGAATATGGGGGGACACGCTCAGGGAACGTATCCCCCATTTTCTAGGAGTGCAGACCCTCCATGTGAGGAGTGTGGTTGCAATGAATCTGCACCCACTCTCCCCGGGTCCACAGCAGCAGAGTCCATGTCGTAACTGTTGCTACCAAAGCTGCAATGCCCTGCTCATGAGGTAAGGGCATGCCTAATCAGGAGAACTATTCTACATTTCCAAATATTGGTATTTTCTGATATTATTGCTATTCCACCTACTATATATTGGGGATAGGATCTTGGAGATGTAATACCCCTTTAAGTCCAGTTATCCAGCTGAATGAATACTAAACAACAGAGCTCGCTATTTAGATGTGTTTTCTTGTGGCGTATAACGGACTCTCATGTTTGGTAGTCGTTCAGCAGGGCAACTATAAAATCAAATACCTCCATTTGGAAATGTAGTATAGCTCTCCTGATCAACTATGTTCCTTACCTCATGAGCAGGGCATTGCAGTAGCTTATAGATGCATGGTTACCACCACTCACTGTGTCTGAACACAGGAAGCTGAGCTGACAGCCGCTCTGTGCATGCGGCAGCGTCTATTGTGAAGTAGGGGGCTGTGGGGGATCAACGCTGAACAGGTACTGTTTGACACCGGGGAACACCGGTGGGTTATAGGGGGTGACCTGGCAGGGCCTGGGGAGGAGTTTGCTGTCTCATGTGTCTTATGGCACATGCGACAGAAATCAGAGGAGTAGGGTGAATGCGGCCGGCGCGCAGCTGTGCGCGCGGCCATCTTGGATTTCCGGGAGGGGGTCAGGGCGGGGGCACTTTAGCGACACCATGGGGACCAGAGGGGACTGGGGAGGAGATTTATCTCCCATCTGACATGTTTGTTCATGCCAGATGGGAGATAAATAATTTTTACCGGCGCTGTCATTTAGTGTAACGTGATCATCGGTATACGGTGTATACCGGTGATCACGTGAGCAGGGACCGGAAAAACCGGCCTGAATCATGATCTCCAGGGTCTCAGCTACCCCCTGAAACCCCGGAGATTTTCTGACGCTGGGGGGCGCTATTCACTTATTTCTGCCTGCTGTTTATAAACGGCAGATCAGAATAAGGCTACATCCACTAGATGCACCAATCATGGTGCTTCGCTCTAGCTCATCCCGTTGCCCTGGTGCGGTGGCAAACAGGGTAATATATGGGGTTAATACCAGATGGGTAATGTCACCTGGCATAAAGCCATGGGGTTCATGATGTCAGGCGTCTATCAGCTACCCGACATCACCAACCCAGTCAGTAATAAAAAAAAAAATAGACGACAAACACATTTTTATTTGTAAAAACACTCCCCAAAACATTCCCTCTTTCACCAATTTATTAGAAAGAAAAACAAATCCAGGTCTGGTGTAATCCAAGGCGGTCTCACGATGATCCATACCATAGTCAATGTCCCAGTCAATGAAGAACAGAATGTTCCATATTGACTGGGAGAGCAATGCAGTGACCTGAGCTAACATCAATAGGTCAGCCCAGGTCACTGCAGGGCATGACAAGTGCTGCTGTCAGGAGGTTAGTGAGGCACATTACCTGCGGTGATCGCTGCACTCCTGACAGCAGAGCTGTCACTAAGTTCAATGACCACCTCCTTCACAACCAAGTATCGCGGGAGCCCGTGACGTCACCGCTAGTCACAGTCTCGGATAGGGCGAGAGGAGATGTGACAAGCCGCGGCCATGGAAGACAGTGACAGCGCTGACGTCGAGAGGGCAGGACTTAATCACCGCAGGTAAGGAACTTCACTAACCTCCTGATGGCAGCGCTTGTCATGCCCGCGGCTGCTGTCACTGCAGTGTGGGCAGCTGTGGACACCGTACACTGCGGGCATATGCTGACACTGCAGTGACAGCAGCCGCAGGCACTGTATAGTGCGGGCATATGCTGACACTGCAGTGACAGCAGCCGCGAACACCGTACAGTGCGGGCATATGCTGACACTGCAGTGACAGCAGCCGCGGACACCGTACAGTGCGGGCATATGCTGACGCTGCAGTGACAGCAGCCGCGCTGAGTGGGCAGCCGCGGGGCTGGAGATGGAGCAGGACACAGACTGCAGCGGCATCCCACGGAAGTCACACGGAAGTGCTTCTGTGTGGCTTTCGGGAATTTTTGCACACGTAACCAGGGTAAACATCGGGTTACTAAGCAAAGCGCTTTGCTTGGATACCCGATATTCACCTTGGTTATCAGCTTACCGCAGGCTGCCAGCGATGGCTCCCTGCACATTGTAGCTGTAAGAAGCCACGCTTTTGGTGATCGAACCGTTCTCGAACAAAACTCGAACTGTCGAGCTTTTAGCAAAAAGCTCGAGTTCGAGTTCGATCTTGAGCACCCCCCAAAAGCACTCGAACATGAAATTGGCGAACCTCGAACATCGCTCAACTCTAGTAGTGACTACCGTCACATTACCCTGCCTCACGACTTGTCCATTTAGTGACTATCGTCACAGATTTCCTATGCATACGTCGTTATAGTGGTTTCCTTGTGAAAGTTTTGATGTCCCATGTACTTTAAATTCTCAAGAAATAAAGAAGAAACTGTTCACTTGAACTGGACTTTCCTATTTTACTTGTTCAATTATCAGGCTGTGCCAGGGCCTCTGCCTGGGCTCTGAATAGAGAGTGGATACAAAAATGGTGAGCTGGATTTGTTACTACTATTACATTGTTAGTTAGTACTGCCTGCTGTGAATTTGCTAGTGAATTAGGGAAAAAGGTCTTGGCAATTTTCATTACATGCTCAAAACTACTCAATGAATCACATTTCTAGGTATTGTTAATTAGTAGTGCCTGCTGTCAATTTTCTAGTGAACTAGGTAAAAAGGTCTTGGCAGTTTTCATTGCCTGCTCACAATTACGCAGTCAATCACATTTCTAGGTATTGTTAGTTAGTACTGCCTGCTATAAATTTGCTAGTGAAGTATGTAAAAAGGTCTTGGCAGTTTTCATTGCCTGCTCAAAATTACATAGTCAATCACATCTCTAGGTATTGTTAGTTAGTACTACCTGCTGTGAATTTGCAAGTGAACTAGGTAAAAAGGTCTTGGACATTTTCATTCCCTGCTCAAAATTACGCAGTTAATCACATTTCTAGGTATTGTTAGTTAGTACTGCCTGCTGTAAATTTGCTAGTGAGCTAGCTAAAAAGGTCTTGGCACGTTTCAGTGTCTGCTCAAAATTACACAGTGATCCAAATTTCTACTTATTGGTACTTTTTAGTGCCTTCACAATATTGCCAACGCAGGCAGGAAATAATTTATCTTTTGTGTCAGGTGTCTCACAGGTGTGACAATAGGACTGCGAAACATTTGTGTGAAAGGGGAAGGTAACATCAACCATGAGTGGTAAATCATGACAAGGTTGTGATGGGAGAGTGAATATCCTGGGTGTTGTAGGTGTACGTGTGGAAAATTCCATTAGTCAAAGCTATAGTGAGCAAACACTGGATCATCCTATCCCAAGAGAAATGAGAACAACTTCCATTACTGAACAGCCTACTACACTAGATTTCTTTGGCAGCAACACATCGGTTCAACGTCCAAATAAGGCTGATAAACAGCATGTGCTAGAGTGGATGGCAAGCATCGAATCAAGTGGCCTCTCCTCTTCCTGCAGTTCAACAGCACAAACAGTTAATTCCTCAGAGGTGTCACCCCAATTACACTTGTTTCCCTCTGCGTCACAAATCTCCAACTGGTAAACTGACTGTGGGGAAGCACACATGGGCGAGTCTGCAGAGCTAGTCAAGCATTCTATCCCATGTGCATCAGAGGTCTGCTTCAAAGATTCCCAGACTCAAGAGGAGGAAAGCATGTATACCGATGGCCAGAAACTTTGTCAGTAGGATCCTGGCCTGGACAAAGTAATTTTCGAGCAGGATTCCGACCCTTGTCAACTAAAATTAACCCCTGGGGGTGGAGGTGATGATGATGAGACTCAGATACCTGAGGCGCACGAGTATTGTTATGTGATGTCAGGTCATGAAGAGGACAACATAGAGCCTGACAATGAAGTTGTAGATCCCACTTGGTGTGAACCCAGAGGCATGCAGCTGTGTAGCTCAGCAGATGAGGAGGAGGAGGAAGCCGAGGAGGTTAAGTTGGCAATTCCCATACAAACATGTAGTGAGGCAACCATGAGAAGCACTGCATCCTCAGCCACAACTCTGACTGTAGCCAGCAATGGTCATGGGTCTGCAGTTCGAAAGAGTTGCCTAGCCTGGGCCTTTTTTGAGACCGCAAAGGATGACCCAACTTATTAGCTGCTAACGTTGTAAACAACCACTCAGTAGAGGCAAAAGTTCAAATAATTTGACTACTGCATGCATGAACCGACACATGCACAAGCAACATACATTACTGTCAAAACAAAACAATCACTGATCTCGGGGAGACCAGCCAGAGAAAACACTGCCGGCAGCCAGCGAGGGCGCTCACTTACTGGCCTTGGTATTTCCCTTGTCATATCTTTAAACTTGTCAAAAAGTTGGATATTGACTAAAAGGGCCACTTAATATGGTGGTTATGGTGGTCTCCTTAAATGAGTCACCCCTTGGCTGGGCCCTTCCCGGAGGGATATCTGGCTGGTTTCTGTGTTGAGACTCCTAACAGAGGCTCCATGGACCTTTTTGATTTGCATATTTCCCAGGGGGCAATGTACCTAGGATTTCACTGTCTTGAGCACCCTCGCTGGCTGCCGGCAGTGTTTTCTCTGGCTGGTCTCCCCGAGATCAGTGATTGTTTTGTTTTGTTGGTCTACTAGGCATTGCTCCCACCCGGCCAGAATCCTACTCCACACTGATGAGGGGCAATACCCCGAAACGGCTGTCTGTGGATGGATACCTGGCCTTGGTATTTCCCTTGACATATCTTTAAACTTGTCAAAAAGTTGGATATTGACTAAAAGGGCCACTTAATATGGTGGTTATGGTGGTCTCCTAAAAAGAGTAACCCCTTGGCTGGGCCCTTCCCGGAGGGATATCTGGCTGGTTTCTGTGTTGAGACTCTTAACAGAGGCTCCTTGGACCTTTTTGATTTGCATATTTCCCAGGGGGCAATGTACCTAGGATTTCACTGTCTTGAGCGCCCTCGCTGGCTGCCGGCAGTGTTTTCTCTGGCTGGTCTCCCCGAGATCAGTGATTGTTTTGTTTTGTTGGTCTACTAGGCATTGCTCCCACCCGGCCAGAATCCTACTCCACACTGATGAGGGGCAATACCCTGAAACGGCTGTCTGTGGATGGATACCTGGCCTTGGTATTTCCCTTGTCATATCTTTAAACTTGTCAAAAAGTTGGATATTGACTAAAAGGGCCACTTAATATGGTGGTTATGGTGGTCTCCTAAAAAGAGTCACCCCTTGGCTGGGCCCTTCCCGGAGGGATATCTGGCTGGTTTCTGTGTTGAGACTCCTAACAGAGGCTCCACAGACCTTTTTGATTAACATACATTACTGTGGGAATCTTACTGCGCTAAAATGCGGACTACCAGGCCTACCCTTCCACCGGCTGCCAAATCAGCCGCATCTGCTGCTTCTTCGCCTCCTGCGTCAACGTCAAAACTATTCTCACACAGGTCTCCGATAGCAGAACCTCCACTTGTTTACCTTCTACAGTCATGGTGAGTGAGAGCCTGTCAGCTATAATAGAAGTGACCATGCCTGGTGTTTTTGACCCATGTGAAACACCGATGCAACATCCTGTGTGTTGAATGGACGATACCTCCCTGCTGTGCAAACACACTATGGGGAGAGGGGGGACACTGTCTTGCTATCTGCCTGAAAGATTTTTAATCTCAAGACTCCAAGATGGGTCTCCAAATTGTCTTTTGTCTGTATTGCCTATATTGCCAGGGTTCTCATAGCAAAAAGCCTATGCCTGTCACTCATGCATCTCTTTATTTTTAAAATGCCAGGCCATATCGTGGAATCGTCTGACACATGAGAGCTTTCTTGCTGCAATATCTGCAACATGATGTCCGTAAGCATTAGAAATAGTGCTGACTACTAGGTTACCAGTCTGTTAGAGCCACAGTACAAGAATAAATTTAGCAAGATGCTTCCTCCCCAGAAAGGGACAATTGGATGCTGGGGTATCGAAACAAGCTTGTAGACGATCTTAACAGTAGTTTTCCTCAAAACAGTAGTGAGGCACACGGAGTGCATTCTAGAATTCCAACCACAAGAACGTTGCATCGTCAATGCAGAAGTATTAGCAGCAGCAGTTCAAGTGGCAGAAGCAATTTCTGTGAGGTTTGGCACACTTTTTTCAAACCATCACATGCACCAGCAGAACAGAGTAGTAGTCTGACACATAATGAATGACTGTAGAGAATGGTGCAGAAGTATCTAGAGCTCAATATCGATGCCATAAGGGGGATATTTGACCCTTTTGCATCTTGGTCTTCGAAAATGGAAGAGTGGCCTGAGCTCACCAGTCACGCCTTGTAAGTTTTGCCCTGCTCGGCAGCCAGCGTTCTCTCAGAACGTGTCTTCAGCACTGCTGCCGATGTATTGACAGATAACCGCATCTGGCTGTCCCCTGAAAACATAGACTGCCTACCTTTCATAAAGATGAACAAGTCGTGGATGTCCAATTACTTTGACAGCCCGATCCCAGACTGTGCAGACTAGGCGATGACGTATTGCCAGGGTTCTGGGAGCAAGAGCAAGAGGCTACACCTGTCTGTCATCTTACTGTCTCTGGTGAAGCATCCATGTTGCTTTTTTGGACTATTTGTAGTCCGTGTCAATTGTTGCCACTTTTCCTGTCCAGATCTTAATTTTTAGGAATATGGAGACTCCAAGATGGGTCTCCAAATTGTCTTTTGTCTGTAGTGCCAGGGTTCTGGGAGCAAAAGGCCTATGCTTGTCACTCATGCATCTCTTGATTTTTACAATTAAAATGCCAGCTCACATCCTGTGTGTAAGTCAACACAACCAGATAGTGCTTAAATTAATATGCATTAGAGAATGCAGTCACATAGCTGCAGAGTTGTGCATGAAAGCCATGTGCGATAATGGTGCAAGCCTGGTGGTTGCACTATGCCAGGGTGACATCACACACTGCATGGCACACATGCTCAACTTGGTTGTTCAGAACTTTCTAGGGCACTATTCTGGCCTGGATGTGCTGCTGCAAAAGGAACGGTTGCTGTGTGCTCACTTTTTAAAATGGAAATGCCAGGCCACATATTGTGTGTTGCATGGACCGTACCTCTCTGCGGTGCAAATACGCTATGGGGAAATGGGGGAGGGGAATTGATGGCACTGTCCTGATGTCTGACTGCAATGTTTTTAAACAATTAATGTTTTAATTATCAAGACTCCAAAAGACTCTCCAAGTTGTGTCTTGTCTGTACTGGCAGGGGTATGGGACCACCAGCCCTACACCTGTCTCTCATCCACCTCTATATTTTTCTTATATTAATAGTCTAGGAAGCTAATTACTAAGCCAAAACAGTGGTGCTGCACTGTAAAATGTATTTTTTGCTGTTTTGGAAGCTTTTCAAACCTCCAACAGGTGTTTTCTCTGCCTTACGTTTGGCCTCCTATTGAATTTAATGGGGTTCAAAAAGGTTTGGAGTTCGGGTCAGCGAACATAATGTTTGTTCTGTAAGGCTCAGTAAACCGAACTTTGAAAGATTCGCTCATCTCTATGTGTCATGACACACACCACTCTGAATTTGATACCATTATCAGGGCAATATTGTGACCAATGTGTGATTTAGGGTGGGAATGGAGCTATATGTCATTACACACACCACTCTGCAGTATTTTCTGGTGCCTGAGATAAATGAAGAGCGCTGTTTGTAATGACACACAGCTCAGCTATTCTTCTACACTTATAATCACACTAGGTGGCTGCAGTGAGATCAGTGTGACCTGGTATCACATAGAGAATGTCGGTTCTGATCTTTTTAGGGGGTGTTTTCTTTTTTTCTCAGCATGACACTATCTGCTTATGATTGGGCTATCGAATGCAGGGACAAAAGATAATGACCCCAGTGTAGAATTTGCTAATGCCCCCTTGGTTATAAAGGAAGTTAACATATTAGGTGCCATAAACTTTATTACCTTATGTCACGCTCCCCGGGGCCCGATGCCATTCCTTACTCACCGCTCTGGTGCCCGATCCTCCTGCCCGCGGCTACACAGCTCCCTCTTCTCCCTCTACATCCTCCATGCGTCCGGTTCTCCACTCCCAGCGTTCCTCTGCGACCCAGGACACTCTGACAGGCGCTCCTGCATCCTCGGCACTGCTTCCTACTCTGGCCTCCAGCACTCGGGCTTTGCGCATGCTCATTAGGGCGTGCGCGCGGTCATTGACCTCCTCTTAAAGGGCCAGCGTCCCCGAGACAGGATATTGCCTACTTCAGCTATAAGGTATATTAGGAGGTTCCTTACATGTGGGCGGTGCCTGTTCGTCGAATTTCACTAAGCTAGAAGTCCAGGTCTCCTTGTGCCTTGTGGATATTAATCCTGTCTTTTCTGTAGAGCCTGTCCTGCCTCCGTATTTGGTTCCTGATTCCGGGATTGCTTAGAGGTTCTCCGAGGACTGTCGGCGGGGAGTACCATCACCGTTTCATCTGCCTGTGCCTGTCTCGGAACCCCGACTTTGTCCGGCAACCTCTACCAGCCCACCCAGCTAAACCCGGATCCCACCCGAGGTCCATACCCGGCACCTGTACCGGTCTCTAGTAATTGCCGTCAGAAACTCTGTGGCTACAGAGACTTCGTTCTAACTGTCTCCTGAAGGACGCTATCCTTGCTCCGCTAGTACCCCGGCTACTGTGCACCTAGGCCCTCTGGTGGGGTGACTGGACAGTCCCTGTATAGGGGTTCGATCCGGGTTGCCTCACTGGGGGAGTCCGGTGCATGGCCCAGAGGATCCACCACCACCAGGACCTAACAGAACGAACAGGCCATGGATCCCGCTGAAGCACTAGCGTCCCAGCTGGCTGGATTGCAGCAGGAGCTGGTACGTCAGCGAGAGACCCAATTCCGTATGTTGGCCTTCATGACGTCAGTGGACACCCGCCTAAACCCACTGCAAGCAACAGCCACATCCCTGTCCACTCCTGCCACGTCCACGGCTCCCATAGGGGCTTCTTCTGAATCCTCTAAACTCCGACTAGCCTCTCCGCCTTGGTATGTCGGGGACCCCAAGACCTGCAGGGGGTTTTTGAACCAGTGCTCGCTGCACTTCAAGCTGCTTCCGCACCTCTTCGCTTCTGACCAAGCCAAGGTAGCCTTTGTAATGTCTCATCTAGAGGGTGAAGCACTAGCTTTGATGAACCCGTTGTGGGAGAAGGAAGATCCAGTAACCAACAACATCCGGGATTTCCTGCAAGCCTTCCGTACCACATATGACGAACCCGGATGCGCCTCCTCGTCCACCTCATCACTCCTCAGGCTACGCCAAGGGACTTTGACGGTTGGCCAGTACGCCATCCGGTTCCGTACACTAGCTTCGGAGTTAGGGTGGAATAACGAGGCCTTGACTGCCGCCTTTTGGGAGGGACTCTCCGGTCGCATCAAGGACGAGTTGGCGGGCCGCGATGTTCCTTCCACCCTGGATGCCCTGATCGCTGTAGCAACCCGAGTGGATCTTCGCTTTCAGAAAAGGTCCAAGGAGGTGTCCTGTGAGAGACGTCCAATAAGACATTCCTCTCCTCTGTGCTGTTCCTATTTGTTTTAGTTGAAACTGTTATTTAATGTTTTTGATGCTTGTCTCTGCTGCCATCTACTGGTCAGACCTTTCGGCTCCTCTGTTTCTTTTGTCCAGCCCTTGGGAGTGTCTGCTGACCCTCTTGCATCACTTCCTGGCATCTTCAGTTCCAGCCAGAGTGTTTGTGAGAATCACATTCCTTATTGGAGCTGCTAGAAGCAAAGTCTTCTGACCTTAGTGGCTTCAGAAACAAGCATCACAAGAGAACCACAATGCCAGGTACTTGGACTACTGTACTCTGCATGTCCTAACCTTTGGAGAAAATAAACCACCATAGTTTCATCTCAGCATGTGCATGTTTAACTCTGGAGCGCTCTGGTCATGTCTGCCTCACCTATAGGAAAACGAAGGTAAGATTCTCACACCATTCCATAACTACGCACCTTCAATCGTCTTTAAGTGGGGACAGAACATCCTCCACTGAAGCCTACCGTTCCTCTGTCAGCGCCTCCTGGCACCTCCTCCCACAAACCCATGCAGATAGACCGGCTCAGGCAGTCCGAACAACGCCGAGCGGAACGGCTCGCCAAGGGCTTCTGCTTTTACTGTGGAGATGGCACACACCTGCTACGTTCCTGTCCTGAGAAACCGGGAAACTCCAAAGCCTAGGCCTGGTAGGAAAGGCCACCCTAGGTTCCGGGACACTCTCAGACCCCGTTACATGGACTGCCCAGGTGACGACGGAGAAAACCCGTTTCACGGCAGAGGCGTATCTCGATTCAGGGGCAGCGGGTAACTTCATCCAGCAGGCTACGGTGGACAAGTACCAGGTGCCCATTATCCCGCTTAAGAAACCCCTTGTGATTGCCTCTGTGGATGGGAAACCCCTGTCTCACACCATCCTGTTTGTCACCAAACCGGTGGGACTTCGTATCAGTGCGCTGCACACCGAGGAAATCGCTCTCTATGTCCTCCCACGCATGTCTCATCCCCTCCTGCTGGGCTTACCCTGGTTACGGGTACATGAACCTACAGTCAGCTGGCATACTGGAGAGATTACCCGATGGGGGCCGTCTTGTCACGAAAACTGCATGCAGTCTATCCAGCCCGTCCGTCGACCTCCGGCCCCGGAAACCCTACCAGGACTACCTCCCGCCTACTGGTCCTTCGTGGACGTGTTCGATAAGAAGGAGTCAGAGGTATTACCGCCACATCGACCCTACGACTGTGCCATCGACCTACTGCCCAGAACCACTCCTCCTCGGGGTCGGCTATACCCTTTGTCTCCTGCTGAAAGCCGGGCCATGACTGACTATATCACTGAGAACCTGGCAAGGGGATTAATTCGAAGATCCTCGTCCCCAGCTGGAGCAGGATTCTTCTTCGTCAAGAATCAAATATATAGAAATAGAAAACGGGTTTTAGCCGCGCTGAAAAACCACTGGTACAGGATTAATGAAGAGGTTTCTTTTTTATTTCAGCATTTCCAACGCGTTTCAGAGACTGGAACCGTCTCCTTCCTCAGGGAAAAAGAAATTTCTTTTTTTTTTTTTTTTTTTTTTTTTCTTTTTCCCTGAGGAAGGAGACGGTTCCAGTCTCTGAAACGCGTTGGAAATGCTGAAATAAAAAAGAAACCTCTTCATTAATCCTGTACCAGTGGTTTTTCAGCGCGGCTAAAACCCGTTTTCTATTTCTATATATTTGATATTTGCTAGCCACGGGGCCGCTGCTTTCAAACCAATCTGACACTCACATGCGATCTCAGGAGTTGTGACTGGCACAACCAGATCAGGTGAGTGTACTCTTATTTCTGTCATCTCCAGTCATACCGGGTAAGACCCTATTTGCGCCTTCTGTCTCCCCACCTCTAGCACCTGTACACTCTTCGTCAAGAAGAAAGAAGGCAACCTACGCCCCTGTATCGATTATCGGGGCCTGAATCAGATCACCATGAAGAACAAATATCCCCTGCCTCTTATCCCTGAACTCTTCGATCGGCTCAGAGGGGATCATGTATTCACCAAGTTGGACCTCCGTGGGTTCTACAACCTGGTTCGTATTCGCTCCGGGGATGAATGGAAGACTGCCTTCAACACCCGTGATGGGCACTACGAGTATTGTGTGATGCCCTTTTGTCTTTGCAACTAGAGTTGAGCGTGGTTCGCGGTTCGCGGTTCTCCAGTTCGCGGCTCGAGTGATTTTGGGGGCTGTTCTAGATCGAACTAGAACTCGAGCTTTCTGCTAAAGCTCGATAGTTCTAGATACGTTCGAGAACGGTTCTAGCAGCAAAAAGACAAGCTAAGCTGGCTTTCCGCTGTAATAGTGTAAGTCACTCTGTGACTCACACTATTATGAAATTTCAGCGTATAGTGTGCGGGAACAGCGTATTCAGATCACTGCTGTTTGAATAATGGCGATCGCCATTTTTATTTTTTTTTTCCTTGTCTTCCTTCCCTAACCGCGCGCGTGTAGTGCGGCGGGCCAGCATGTCAGCCAATCCCAGACACACACAGCTAAGTGGACTTTTAGCCAGAGAAGCAACAGCATGTGTGATAGGATGTCCATGTCACATGTCCATGCATTATAAAAACGGCATTTTCCTCCAGCACGCCATTATCTGCCTTCTGCGTCTTGGTGTCAGTCACCGCTGGCGTAGCTCCTGTCTCCGATACTGCTGTGTACGCTCTATACACAGCGCTATACAGAATAGGGATAGAAGTTTCTATTAGTCCTTGTAAGGGCTAATACCGGCAGGGTCAGAGCCATAGGTGACAGTCAGGTCCGTGAAAACAGATTTTAACAGCTACACAAGATTACAGCGTCTGTGTAGCTAAGCTCAGGGATTTCCTCGCTGCATTTCCCCATTAGGAGGGATAGAAAGGGAGGCTTCCTTTCCTCTACCCAGACCCACAACCCTGCCACTGTACCCTCCTGCCCTTTGCACACTCAAACTCATTGTTACTAAGCCATTATACTAGCAAACACTGAGGAAACTTAGTGGCATCCTAAAAGTGGCTGTTGGACTTCCATTAGTGTCCCACTGGTGCAAATCTATGTGCAGCACCTCTGCATTGCACACTCAAACTCATTGTTACTAAGCCATTATACTAGCAAACACTGAGTAAACTTAGTGGCATCCTAAAAGTGGCTGTTGGACTTCCATTAGTGTCCCACTGGTGCAAACCTATGTGCAGCACCTCAGCATTGCACACTCAAACTCATTGTTACTAAGCCATTATACTAGCAAACACTGAGTAAACTTAGTGGCATCCTAAAAGTGGCTGTTGGACTTCCATTAGTGTCCCACTGGTGCAAATCTATGTGCAGCACCTCTGCATTGCACACTCAAACTCATTGTTACTAAGCCATTATACTAGCAAACACTGAGTAAACTTAGTGGCATCCTAAAAGTGGCTGTTGGACTTCCATTAGTGTCCCACTGGTGCAAATCTATGTGCAGCACCTCTGCATTGCACACTCAAACTCATTGTTACTAAGCCATTATACTAGCAAACTATGCTGCCAGTTTAAGGGCCGTAGTTGCATTGTCAGGGATAGTTATTGTTTATTCTGCTGTTAATAAAGATAGACCACCGCTGCAATCTACACCACCTCTCAATTTTTACTACCACATTTTAAGTGCACAATCTTGTCGCAATCAAAATGAGTGGCAAAATGACAGATGCTGGTGGAAAGTGGAAGAGGCGTGTTGGAAAAGGAAAAAAAGGGTTTGTCCGTGGGGAAGATGGCAAAGCTCCATTAACATCTGCTGAAGATAGACCATCTTCCAGCAAAAGTAAGATGTCTACTACTTACCGTGGCCAATCCGATGTGCTCCCTTTTTAACGGACACGAACAACTGGAACAAAGGTAGATGATGGCCAAAAAAAGAAAATGCTTGAATGGATCTCAAGTGGTCCAACAAGTGCCCTCTCCTCCACCTCAACTACCGCATCCAAAAAACACCAGTCCTCTGAGTTGTCATCCCAATCACACTTGCTTTCTCCCAGCTCTGAAGTCTCCATCCTCCCTGCACAGTATGGTGGAACTGAGATGGCTGAGTCTGCAGAGCTGTTCAGTCACACTATAGCCTGGGAATCAGAGGTCTGCTCCCAAGCTACAGTGAGTACAGACCAGGAAATGGTCTGCAGTGATGCCCAGAACCTTTGTGACTCAGATTCAGGCCGTGATGACCAAGTTTCTGAGCATAATGTTGGCCCTTATTCACAAACTGAAACACCTGTTGTAATAGACAATGAGGAACATACTGATGACGATGAGACGCAGATACCAGATTGGGATGACAACTTAAATATTCGGTCAGGGCAAGAAGAGGCTCGGTCTGAGGGTGAGGGGAGTGCAAACACAACAATTGATGAGGAAGTTCTAGATCCCACCTACTGTCAACCCACAGTCAGGCCCTCGAAGAGGTCAACAAAGACGGTGGAGGAGGATGCAACTGACGACAAAGTTACCTTGCGCCTTCCTGGACAGAGTTGGAGTACTGGTAGCACGTCTACAACTGCATCCTCAGCCACCACTGTGCCTCTGAGCACTAGTCGGGGTGGATCAGCAGGTCGCATGCCCTCTAAGCCTTGCCTAGCCTGGTCCTTTTTTGACATAGCAAAAGATCGCCCAAATTATGTGATCTGTAAAATTTGTCATGATTCTGTTAGTAGAGGGCAAAACCTCAGCAGTTTGACAACTTCTTCCATGAATCGTCACATGAATAAATATCATATGTCCCAGTGGGAAGCTCACCGTGCTTCAATGCGGCCTAGCGGAGCGAACCATCCACCGCCTGCCCCTTCCAGTGCATCCGCGTGCTCTTCATCTTCTAGGACTGTGGGGACAGCTGTCACACCTGGTTTTCCACGCACAACTTCCACCACTGTAACCGCAACAGGCAGTTTGCTTGGTAGGTCGTCAGTTGGTTTGGAAGGGGAAACAAGTGCGTGTGTACAGCTCTCTCAGACATCGATAGCACCAACGTTGGATGAAGGCAACATCATGTCTACGCCTGCACTTTCCTCACAAACCTGCATTTTTCCAGGGACACCGTACTCAACACCATCTACACACAGCAGCCAGATCTCTGTCCCTCAGATGTGGACAAATAAAAGGCCATTTCCTGCGACCCATGACAAAGCTAAGAGGTTGACTTTATCCCTCTGTAAGCTCTTGGCTACCGAAATGCTGCCTTTCCGCCTGGTGGACACACAGGATTTTAGAGACCTTATGTCTGTCGCTGTGCCCCAGTACCAGATGCCCAGTCGCCACTACTTCTCTAAGAAAGGTGTGCCCGCGCTACACCAGCATGTCGCACACAACATCACCGCTTCCTTCAGAAACTCTGTGTGTGAACGGGTGCATTTCACCACCGATACTTGGACCAGTAAGCATGGACAGGGACGTTACATGTCGCTGACTAGGCACTGGGTAACTATGGTGATAGATGGTGAAGGGTCTGCTGCACAAGTCTTGCCGTCCCCACGACTTGTGTGTCAATCCTCTGTCTGTCCAAGTTCCGCCACTGCTTCTGCCTCCTCCACCTCATCTGGGTCCTCCACCTCCGCCCCAAGCCTGCCTGGTCAGGCCACCAGCGTTCTCACTGCACAGAAGGAATCATGCACCCCTCATTACTATGTTGGCAGCAGAGCGCAACGGCATCAGGCGGTCTTTAGCTTGACATGTCTTGGAAATAGGAGTCACACAGCGGCTGAGTTGTGCGCAGCTCTGGAGACTGAGTTTAATAAATGGTTGTCTCCACTCAACCTGCAGCCTCGTAAGGCCGTGTGCGAAAATGCTGCAAACCTGGGTGCGGCCCTTCGCCTGGGCAAGGTGACACACTTGCCTTGTATGGCTCACATGTTGAACCTTGTTGTCCAGCAATTTTTAACACACTATCCCAGCCTAGATGGCCTTCTGAACAGGGCACGAAAACTGTCTGCTCACTTCCGCCGTTCAACCACCGCTGCTGAGCGACTAGCATCGCTCCAGAAGTCTTTCAGCCTGCCGGTTCATCGCCTGAAATGCGATGTGGCGACACGCTGGAATTCGACTCTCCACATGTTACAGCGACTGTGGCAGCACCGCCGAGCCCTGGTGCAATACGTCATGACGTATGGCCTGGGCAAACGAGATGCAGAGGTGGGGCAGATCACCCTGATGGAGTGGTCTCAGATCAAGGACCTATGCACCCTTCTGCACAGTTTTGACATGGCGACGAATATATTTAGCGCTGACAATGCCATTATCAGCATGACAATTCCAGTCATTTACATGCTGGAGCACACGCTAAACACTATTCGGAGTCAGGGGGTGGGACAACAGGAAGGGGAGGAACTACAGGAGGATTCATATGCGCAAGACACAACAACATCACCAAGGTCCAGACGTTCATCATCACCAACGCGGCAGGCATGGGACCATGGGGGATAGGGATCAACAAGGGCGCATGGTAGCAGGCGAAATGTTGAGGAAGGTGCAGGAGAACATGAAGAAATGGAGGACGAGCTGTCCATGGACATGGAAGACTCAGCGGATGAGGGAGACCTTGGTCAAATTTCAGTTGAATGAGGTTGGGGGGAGATGTCAGAGGAAGAAAGAACAGTTAGCACCTCTATGCCACAAACACAGCGTGGACTTGGTCCGCATGGCTGCGCAAGACACATGAGCGCCTTCTTGCTGCACTGCCTTCAACATGACCCTCGTATTGTCAAAATTAGAAGTGATGATGACTACTGGCTTGCCACACTATTAGATCCCCGGTACAAGTCCAAATTTTGTGACATAATTCCAGCCATAGAAAGGGACGCACGTATGCAGGAGTATCAGCAGAAGCTGTTACTCGATCTTAGCTCGGCTTTTCCACCAAACAACCGTGCAGGGAGTGATTCTCCCAGTTGTAACTTGACAAACATGGGACGGTCTCGTCATCTTCAACAGTCTACCCGTACCAGTATCACCATATCTGGTGCTGGTAACAGCAATTTTATTGAATCTTTTCATAATTTTTTTAGACCCTCCTTTGCAAGGCCACCAGAGACAACAAGTCTGACACATAGTCAACGGCTGGAGAGGATGATACAGGAGTATCTCCAAATGAACATCGATGCCATTACTTTGCAAATGGAGCCTTGCTCACTTTGGGCTTCAAATCTTGAAAAATGGCCAGAGCTCTCCACTTACGCCTTGGAGATTTTGTCGTGTCCAGCTGCCAGCGTTGTCTCTGAACGTGTCTTCAGTGCTGCTGGGTGTGTGCTGACAGATAAGCGCACGCGTCTGTCCAGTGACAATGTGGACAGACTAACGTTCATCAAAATGAACAAGTCATGGATCCACAAGGAATTTACTACCCCTGTGTCATCCTGGGGAGAGTAAATGCTTGTGTATTTTGAATATGCTTGATGCAAATCTAGCTGTGAAGTGTACAACTAGGGCACAAGTGCTGCCACTGATGGGGTGTCTGTGTGGCCCAAATTTTGGAAAAAAGGGAGACTCTTCTTGGAGTAACCCTTGCTGTGTTTTTAAAAATGATCCAAGATGCACAGCGCTGGGATTAGGAAAGACTTTGCTACCTACCCCGGTGTCATCCTGGTGACGGTTAAGTATGGCGTATTTTTGAATGTGCTTGATGCAAATCTAGCTGTGAAGTGTACAACTGGGGCACAAGTGCTGCCACTGAAGGGGTGGGTGTGTGTGGGGCCCAATTTTTGGAAAAAGGGAGACTCCGCTTGGAGTACCCCTTGCTTACATTGTTTTTAAAAATGATGCAAGATGAACAGAGCTGGGATCAGGAAAGACTTTGCTACCTACCCCGGTGTCATCCTGGGGACGGTTAAGTATGGCGTATTTTTGAATGTGCTTGATGCAAATCTAGCTGTGAAGTGTACAACTGGGGCACAAGTGCTGCCACTGAAGGGGTGGGTGTGTGTGTGGCCCAATTTTTGGAAAAAAAGGGAGACTCCGCTTAGAGTAACCCTTGCTTGCTGTATTTTTTAAAAGGAGCCAAGATGAACAAGTCATGGTTCAGCAAAGACTTTGCTACCTACCCCGGGGTCATCCTGAGAACGGTTAAATATGGCGTATTTTTGAATGTGCTTGATGCAAATCTAGCTGTGAAGTGTACAACTGGGGCACAAGTGCTGCCACTGAAGGGGTGGGTGTGTGTGGGGCCCAATTTTTGGAAAAAAGGGAGACTCCGCTTGGAGTCACCCTTGCTTACATTGTTTTTAAAAATGATCCAAGATGCACAGAGCTGGGATCAGGAAAGACTTTGCTACCTACCCCGGTGTCATCCTGGGGACGGTTAAGTATGGCGTATTTTTGAATGTGCTTGATGCAAATCTACCTGTGAAGTGTACAACTGGGGCACAAGTGCTGCCACTAAAGGGGTAGGTGTGTGTGGGGCCCAATTTTTGGAAAAAAGGGAGACTCCGCTTGGAGTAACCCTTACTTGCTGTGTTTTTTAAAAAGGAGCCAAGATGAACAAGTCATGGTTCAGCAAAGACTTTGCTACCTACCCTGGGGTCATCCTGGGAACGGTTAAGTATGGCGTATTTTTGAATGTGCTTGATGCAAATCTAGCTGTGAAGTGTACAACTGGGGCACAAGTGCTGCCACTGAAGGGGTGGGTGTGTGTGTGGCCCAATTTTTGGAAAAAAGGGAGACTCCGCTTGGAGTAACCCTTGCTTACATTGTTTTTAAAAATGATCCAAGATGCACAGAGCTGGGATCAGGAAAGACTTTGCTACCTACCCCGGTGTCATCCTGGGGACGGTTAAGTATGGCGTATTTTTGAATGTGCTTGATGCAAATCTACCTGTGAAGTGTACAACTGGGGCACAAGTGCTGCCACTGAAGGCGTGGGTGTGTGTGTGGCCCAATTTTTGGAAAAAAGGGAGACTCCGCTTGGAGTCACCTTGCGGTGTTTTACATGATTTTAGAAGGGCGTGCCATGCCTATATCTGTGTCTCCTCCTCTTTTTCCTTGTCCAGCTCTTTTGTTTTTGCATGAGTATATGTCCTTGTCACTTTCCCATGTGTTTGTGTTGTGTTGTGAGTTGTTTGTCACCTTTTGGACACCTTTGAGGGTGTTTTCTAGGTGTTTTTATGTGTTTGTGATTGCCTCCCATTGTTTCCTAAGCGGTTCGAGTGGTTCGTCGAACGTTCGCCGAACCGAACTCGAACGAGACCTCCGTTCGGCGAACCGAACTCGAGCTGAACCGCGACCGGTTCGCTCATCTCTATTTGCATTGCCCCGGCTGTCTTCCAGGAGCTGGTGAACGACGTGTTCAGGGACCTCCTCTACGTCTGTGTGGTCGTATACCTGGACGACATCCTGGTCTTTTCCCCGGACCTACAGACCCACAGAGAAAATGTGCAGCTCGTGCTACAAAGGCTTAAGGAGAATCGCCTATACGCCAAGTACGAGAAGTGTGTGTTCGAACAATCGTCTCTCCCCTTTCTGGGCTATGTGATCTCCGATACTGGCCTGCAGATGGATCCCGGGAAGGTCTCTGCTATCCTCAACTGGCCCTCTCCCTCCGGACTGAAGGCCATTCAACGCTTCCTCGGCTTTGCCAACTACTACCGTCAGTTCATACCTCATTTCTCTGCCCTGACTGCGCCTCTCTCTGCCTTGACCAAAAAGGGGGCCAACCCGAAGGACTGGTCACCTGAGACCGACGCCTCGTTCTGCTCCCTGAAGCAGGCCTTTGCTTCCTCTCCCATTCTCCACCGACCAGAGCTGAACCGCCAATTCACCTTGGAGGTAGACACCTCCTCCTCAGGGGCCGGGGCCATGCTTATGCAGAAGTCCTCCACCAGGAAGATGGTCACCTGCGGATTCTTTTCCAAGACCTTCTCTGCACCTGAACGTAACTACACCATTGGTGATCGAGAACTCCTGGCTGTCAAGATGGCATTGGAGGAGTGGCGTTACCTCTTGGAGGGGGCAGTTTACCCAGTGATCATTTACACAGACCACAAGAACCTGGAATATCTGCGGTCCGCTCAAAGGCTGAACCCACGCGAAGCCCGTTGGTCTCTATTCTTTGCCCGGTTTGACTTCCAACTACATTTCCGGCCCACGGAAAAAAACGTGCGGGCTGATGCCCTGTCCCGGTCCTTTGCTCCAGTGGAGCAAGAGGATGAAACTAATCAACCCATCATTTGTCCAAGTAAAGTCATACCGGTGACTCCCGTCACACTGGCACAGATACCTCCTGGGAAGACCTTCGTCATGGAGACCGACAGACTCAAGGTCCTTCAGTGGGGACATTCCTCAAAAGTGGCCTGCCATGCTGCTCAGAAGAAAACCTGAGGCGCCATCGTTCGTCACTATTGGTGGCCGTCTTTCCGTAAGTATGTCATGTCCTTCGTCTCCACTTGTTCCTCCTGTGCCCAGAACAAGTTGCCTAAGCACCTGCCCTATGGTCGACTTCTGCCTCTGCCGATCCCCTCGGTTCCGTGGCTGCACATCGCCATGGACTTCGTCACGGACTTGCCCTTGTCCTCTGGTCATACGGTCATCTGGGTCGTGGTGGATCGGTTCTCGAAAATGGCTCATTTCATTCCCATGGTCGGATTACCCTTTGCCCAGGAGCTCGCTGACACCTTCATCCAGCATATCTTCCGGCTGCACAGCTTTCCCGCACACATTATGTCCGACAGAGGAACAAAGTTCACCTCGCATTTCTGGAGGTCTCTCTGCAAACATCTAGGGGTGTCTCTGGACTTTTCCTCGGCTTACCACCCCCAGTCAAACGGCCAAGTGGAATGGGTCGACCAGGTCCTGACTTCATTCCTATGCCACTATGTCAACGTACATCATGACAACTGGTTCACGCTTCTTCCTTGAGCAGAGTTCTCTCATAACCACCATGTCAGCGAGTCCACCTTCTGTTCTCCCTTCCATGTTGTCTATGGAATCCAACCATCTGTTCCGTTACCGGTATCCTCGGCTTCCAATGTCCCCGCTGCTGACGCCCTGGCCAGAGATTTCTCTGCTATATGGAACTCTGTCAAGACTTCCCTTCAACGCGCTTCCCTACAGATGAAGAGACACGCGGACAAGAGACGCCTGGATCCTCCGTGTTTCTCTCCGGGTGATCTGGTCTGGCTTGCATCCAAATACATCCGATTGAAGATGCCTTCGTACAAGTTGGTTCCACGATACATCGGTCCCTTCAAGGTTATCGGACGGATCAATGAGGTCTCCTACAAACTGCAGCCTCCGGCCACGATGCGGATACCCAACTTTTTCCATGTCTCCTTACTCAAGCCTGTTGTCCTCGGTCCCTTCTCCACTGACGCCAGTACTCCTCCTCCTCCTATTGCTGACGACGACATCTATGCGGTAAGGGATATTGTAGCCATGAAGACCGTGAGGGGTAAGCAATTCTTCCTTGTGGACTGGGCAGGTTATGACCCCGAGGACAGGTCCTGGGAACCCCGGGAGAACGTTGACCCCGCCTGATTCGTGACTTCCTGTTCCGGTTGCGGTTAGGGGGGCGTGGGGGAGGGGGTACTGTCACGCACCCCGGGGCCCGATGCCGTTCCTCACTCACCGCTCCGGTCCCCGGTCCTCCTGCCTGTGGCTACACAGCTCCCTCTTCTCCCTCTGCATCTTCCATGTGTCCGGTTCCCCACTCACGACGTTCCTCTGCGACCCAGGACACTCTGACAGGCGCTCCTGCATCCTCGGCACTGCTTCCTGCTCTGGCCTCCGGCACTTGGGCTTCGCGCATGCGCATTAGGGCGCGCGCGCGGTCATTGACCTCCTCGTAAAGGGCCAGCGTCCCTGAGACAGGATATTGCCTACTTCAGCTATAAGGTATATTAGGAGGTTCCTTATATGTGGGTGGTGCCTGTTCGTCGAGTTTCACTAAGCTAGAAGTCCAGGTCTCCTTGTGCCTTGTGGATATTAATCCTGTCTTTTCCGTAGAGCCTGTCCTGCCTCCGTATCCGGTTCCTGATTCCGGGATTGCCTAGAGGTTCTCCGAGGACTGTCGGTAGGGAGTACCATCACCGTTTCATTTGCGTGTGCCTGTCTCGAAACCCTGACTTCGTCCGGCAACCTCTACCAGCACGCCCAGCTAAACCCGGATCCCACCCAAGGTCTATACCCGGCACCTGTACCGGTCCCTAGTAATTGCCGTCAGGAACTCTGTGGCTCCAGGGACTTCGTTCTAACCGTCTCCTGAAGGACGCTATCCTTGCTCCGCTAGTACCCCGGCTACTGTGCACCTAGGCCCTCTGGTGGGGTGACTGGACAGTCCCTGTATAGGGGTTCACTCCGGGTTGCCTCACTGGGGCAGTCTGGTGCACGGCCCAGAGGATCCACCACCACCAGGACCTAACACCTTATACTGTATCTCTGCTAAGTAAGATGAGAAATAAAAAAAAATGTTTTATTTGGCTTTGCAGCTACTTTTCCATTATGTGGCCAGTTTAACATTCTAAAACTAGTAAAATGTCCTCTTTAATATGTTCCTTTATATAAAATAACAAACTATTTTAATCTAAATATTATGGTATGTGTTACCTGTAACAAATACAAATCGAACGTTTTTTTTTTCTTTTTCAATTGTGCTTTTCAAATGGTGAACCACAAATTGCACCTTCTGCAGAATTCAAGCGTGGCAGTCATTAGATGTTTCTTTGTGTCATCACTCAACGATGATGAAGAGTTTCTGTGTTTTCGGTTAATTACGGAACATTAACTAGAGGTGATGAAAAAGTTGGATGTTTCCTCTTCGGAAAAAGAGACTTAAAATAATCCCTCCTTTCCACCCTTTCTTATGCATTGCCATAAAATTGCTCTTCATGCAAACCTACATTTTTGCAGCTTAATGGTAATAGTGCAGCATGTAGCATCCTGCCAATGTGATGTAGAACAAAAGCATGAGTAAACTTTCCTTTCATGGTATAACTGCTAAGCCTCTGTATCAAGTGTTCAAAAATTTAGCAACAGATATATTTACTAGTGATGCCCCTTGCAGATAATAAATGTTCCTTTCTACTGCACAGATGTACGAGCTAAGGAATCTAGTGTTTAAAACAGATTAAACTTATGTCAAAGATATGGGCTCATATATTTGTAAAAGTATTAAATATGCTCATTAAACTGGGAATGTTTAAAAGGAACCTGTCAGGTCCCATATGCGCTCTAACCTACAAGCACATAGAAACTTCTAAAGGAAATTGGGGATCATCACCGCGCTTATCACCATTCAATCCACAGGGGCGTGATACCACGGAAAGCATGCAAACGCCCATGGGGCGAAGCGACACCCAGGGGACTAGACCCTCTGCTCATTAACATAGGGAACACGCAAGTTATAAAACATTTTTATAAATTAATAGTACAATACAGGGATGGGTAGGAAGGGGTTACTAGGCCACACATCACCCTGCTTGTAGGTTAGAACGCATATGGATTCTGACAGGTTCCCTTTAACTTCTCTATCTGTACAAAATATAAATATTAAGAATATTGTTGATTTTGCAAACATATAATAAAAAATAACATTTAACCCCTTTACCACCTGTTTTTCATTTTCCCTTTTTCTTCCACTTTTCCCAAGAGCCATAACCTTTTTATTTTTTCCGCCAATATAGCCATATGAGGGCTTGGGTTTTTGTGGGACTAGTTCTACTTTTGAATGACACCATTCATTCGGCCCCATATTGTACTGGAAAATGGGAAAAAAATTCCAAGAGCAGAGAAATTGTGGAAAAAAACGTGCAAATGCAAATTTATTTTTTTTTTGGGGGGGATGTTTACTATATAGTTCACTACATGGTAAAACTGGCCTGGCAGTCTGATTTTCCAAGTCGGTATGGGTTCGTAGATACCAAAAATGTATAGTTTTGCTTTTATCTAAGTAGTGAAAAAAATACAGTTTGTAGATAAAAACAAAAAACAATTGAGCTTTTGTTGCCATTTTCCAAGACCTGTAGTGTTTTTATTTTTCGGGATCTGGGGGTCAGTGACTACTTATTTTTTTAATCTTAAGCTGGCATTTTTATTATATAATTTTTGGGTAGATGCGATGTTTTGATTGCCTGTTATTGCATTTTAATACATTGTGCAAAGCCCAAAAAAAACTTAATTCTGGCAATTAATGTGCCAATCAGATTAATTCATTTTATGTTTTGATAGATCAGGTATTTCTGAATGCAGCGATACCAAATTTGTGTATTTTTTTATTTTATTTTCAGTGGGGCAAAAGGAGGTTGATTTGAACTTTTAGGGTTTTTTTTCATATCTTTAAATTTTTTTCAACATTTTTTATTGATTTTATTAGTGTCCTTAGGAGACTTGAAGCCTGCCCTATCCAACAGCTTCTGCTGTTCAAAGCTCTGATCAGGAGAAATGCTGCTTTCCTGTGAGTGTCAGCACTGTGCCAGCATTCACAGGAATGTAAAAGAAAGCAGAAGACAGGAGCGCTCCTGTGTGAATCCGTATATAAGATGAAAGTGAGGTCGCATGGACCAGACTCACCTGGGGGGAGTTGTGCACCGCTGCACAACCCAGGTAATGAACGTGGAATCACTGATGTCCAGAGGATTAAGCAGCCATGGAAGCCTGGCGGTGACCGCTGTATTATTATCCGGACCTCAGCTCATGAGTTCCCCCCAA
This sequence comes from Anomaloglossus baeobatrachus, assembly GCF_048569485.1. Lineage (NCBI taxonomy): Eukaryota > Metazoa > Chordata > Amphibia > Anura > Aromobatidae > Anomaloglossus > Anomaloglossus baeobatrachus. Next base: position 87,113,368 of record NC_134361.1, read on the forward strand.
AGTGAAAGAAATGGGCATCCAAGATCCTGCTGCAGCTCTAACAGCTCCCCCAGCACCTGGGGAATGATGATTCTTACTGGAGAAAGGCTATTGCGGGTTTTGTTGGGCGCTGCAGGTGACAAGAATCCGGTGCTATAAAATTCATAGGAAGTGAGTCATCACAGAGACAGGGGTCATCAGCTGACTCCACGTAATCATGACAATCTATTAGCGCCTTGTGATTGCATCACAGGGCTGCCTATGGCGTCGGGGAACGGCACGATTCCTGCTGGAGTGTGTTAGATCAAGATCCACCCACACCTGTTAGCTGCACAGCAGATAAGCAGAAATGTGTGGGGAATAATGCTTGCTCACTGCTTGAGCCCAGATTAAAGAGACAGATACAACCTAGGACATATAGGTACATCCTAGGTTGTAAAAGGGGTTAAAGAGGATCTGCCACCAGATGAAAAATAGACAGTTTGAGCTTTTATGTTATTCTTACTGCTCCCCTGAGTATTCTGTAGTTTTGTTTTGCATGTACTTTACAGGGACATTAGCTTTTTTTTATTTAGTGAGACTTTATATGGTTCTTACCAAGGGGCAGTTGCTCCCAGAGTAATTATGCAAAACAGCCCAGAGACATGCCCACAAAGAATCCTGTGATGCAAAAAATTAGCATATTGGAGCACTAAATAAAAAGGCCAATTTCTCTGGAACCATATGGTTGATTTAAAAAAAAAAATACTCATGGGAGTAGCAGGAAGAAAATGAGAGTAAAATTTGGTGACGAGTGTACTTTAATGTCTGCTGATATCCTATTTTTTATTGCATGATATCCCTATGAAAAATAGATTTCCATATTGAACATAGGTAATCATAGGAGTAAAATTCCTGTTTCAGCTTCTAGTAACAACATCAAAATTTTGCTTGTATCAACTGTTTGAATCCAGGAGAACAAACACTGCCCTCTATTCAATATTAAGGAGAAAAACTATGAATACAATAAACCACATAAACAGTTCTCAAGAATTAGTACTAAAGAACAGTGGTACCTTATGAATAGGGATGGGCGAACCCGAACTGTAAAGTTCGGTGTCCGTATCGAACACATGGTGTTCGTGTACACGACCCCGAACACGAGCTTTCTGGGACGTTTGTGTTACAGTTCGTGTAACCGTTCGGGTCCAGGGGCTCTTAAAAAACAAGCATGTTATTAAAAAAACATTCTGATCATACTTACAGGTCCCGCGACGTCCTGCAGAGTCTGTCTCCCAGCGCTTCTGCTAATGCGTCCATCTGATCACTGCTGTTCCCCCTGGTAAGCACCTCTGGCTAAAAGGACCTGCCGTGACTGTTACGTCATACCCATGTGACCAGTCACGTGTGAATGTTGTAGTGACCAGTCACATGTGAATGTTGTATTGCCTCATTTGCTACAGACTGGTCACGTGAGTATGACGTTATCACAGGTCCTGGCGCTGTGATGCGAGTGTCATCGCATCACGGCGCACAATCTCCCGACGGCAGCGGGTCAGCGGCATGTATTTCCACAGTTCAGGCGCTGCTGTCGGGAGAGTGGGGTGATGCACTGCAAGTCGCAAGTGCAATTATCCTGTCACTGTCAGCCTGCTATATCGCTCTGTCCAGAACGATGTAGCAGACCTGACATGGCTCTCTGTGCTTCTCACTGTGTATAGACTGTGTCTGTGCACAAGATGAAGCAGAGTTGACTTTGATATTTGCTTCTCACTGTGTATAGACTGTCTGTGCACAGTGATGAAGCTGACATGGCTGTCCCTGTGGATTACGTCGGACTAAGGATTTTTTTATAATAAAGTGGAGCCTCTAAATGTTTTTTTTTTGTTTTATTTCTAATAAAAAAAATTCTCTGTTGTGTTTTTTTACTGTTTCCTAGAAATTCATAGTTGCCATGTCTATTTTGGCGTGACACAATGAATTTCGGGCTTAGTACCATCTGAGAATACAAAGCTGGCATTAACCCCTTTAGTACCGCCTTCACGGCTGCTGGACAAGCCGGGTAAAACACCTGTAAATGGTGCTAAGAAACAATGCGCCATTTCCAGGGATGGCTGCGGGCTGCAAAGAATCCGAGCCCCCAGCTGCCTGGCTTTACCTGACTGGCGATCAAAATACGGTGGGAGCCCACGCATTTTTTTTTTATTATTATTATTTTAAATAAAAAAAAAAAATGAATGGGCTTCCCTGTATTTTGATTGTCAGCCAAAGTAACGCCAAGCAGATGGGGGTGGCAGCCCGTAGCCGTCTGCTTTATCTGCGCTGAGAATCAAAAATACAGCAGAGTGCTAAGTCATTTTTTTAATGATTTATTAATTTTTAAAGTACTGTGATGTCAGGCAATCAAAATACAGGGAAGCCCATTTTTTTTTAGTTATTTACATAAACAATTAAAAAAAAATGCGTGGGCGCCTGCTGCATTTTTTGTATTGCTAGCCAAGGGTAATCCACTGCTTGGTGTTACTTTCACTGGCAATGGAAAAATCCAGGGAAGCATTTTTTTTTTTACATTTTTTTGCCAAAAAACTACAAAAAAATGACGTGGACTTCGCCATATTTTTGTATGTTAGCCAGGTATAGCAGGCAAGTATGGGCTGCCCCCAACCCCCAGCTGCCTATTTGTACCTGGCGGGAAGCCTTTCTTTTAACTATTTCATGAATGTCATGAAATAATTAAAAAAAATGACATGGGCTTCGCCCCATTTTTGTGTCCGGCCAGGTACAACTAGGCAGCTGGGTATTGGAATCCGCAGCGCAGGCTGGCCCAAGCTTTCTGCCCCCCCCCCCCCCCTTGCTGCGAATTGCAATCCGCAGCCGCCCCAGAAAATGGCGATTTCATAGAAGCGCCATCTTCTGGCGCTGTATCCAACTCTTCCAGTGGCCCTGGTGACGGGTGGCATGCTGGGTAATAAAGGGTTAATACTGGCTTTGTTTTACTAGCTAGTATTAAGCCAGAGATTCTTAATGTCAGGCAAGTTTGACCCGGCCATTAAGAATCTCCAATAAAGGGTTAAAAAAAGACACCACACAGAGAAAAAATACTTTAATAGAAATAAATACACAGACACACTTAGAGACTCCATGTTTATTACTCCCTCTCACCCCTCAACGATCCTGGTCTTCTGTCTTCTTTCTCCTTCAACCCATGCAGCTATGCTACATCATACAGCACTGCATGGGAGGAGGAACGCTTCTGCTCCCCGTGCAGCCTAATCACTCATTGAGTGAGCAGAGGCTGCAGGTTGGTAAGCGGTGACATCACCGCTGCCACTGTTGCAATAGTAACCTGACAGGCGGAATACTATAGCAACGGTGATCTCTGATCACCTGATTCCCGGCGCCGCTATTCACCGGCTGTGGTAGCCAGTCCTTGCATGTGGGCTGACTCTGTAAAGAGGGTCGACATGCAGGGACGGGGAGTCAATCATGTGCCCGAGCATCTCACCGGTGCACGGCACTCGCCGAGTATACTGAGTACGGAGATGCTCGGGCGAGCACCGCATACTGGCGAGATGCACTGACAGGTCCTAGCATGACATCATATCCATGTGACCAGTCTGTAGCCAATGAGATAATACACACATGACTTGTCACATGCTATGACGTCACAGAAGGTCCTCTCATCATTGCTGGTTACCGGGAGGGCACAGCGATGATCGGAAGGAAAAGCGGCGGGAGACAGAGTCTGCAGGGCATGTCGTAGGACCTGAAAGTATAATGACAATGTTTATTAGTAACTGTATTCTTTATTTTACAGCCCCCCCGCCCCATCACATAACTGTAAAGTCCAAGTTCGGTGTTCGGACGCAAGTTCGCATTATAGCAGAACCCAAACGCGAACTTTACAAAACTTTTGGGCGAGTCTCCCGAACACCGAAGATCGGAGGGTTTGCCCATCCCTACTTATGAATTGTATGATCAGGGACTCATAAACAGAGCTCAGCATAAATCAACACACCCCGTTTGAATAGTAAGATTTTAATCAACCTCTTACTGAAAACAAGAACAATTTCCAAAATGTCAAAGAACATTTTTTTAACCCAGAACACGAAAGTAAGGTTGATCATATAGCTATCACTACTTGGGAAGGGCGAACTCCCCAATACTTGGTGTTCGGGAGACTAGCCAAGTCTTGCCAGCGTTGAGAAACATGTGATGGTATCTCTGTGGCATTCTTGTTTTGCATATTTTCCCAGGAGGCCTTGTTCTTGTGTCACTGCGTTGAGAAACACGTGATGGTGTCTCCGTGGTGTTGGACGTTGATCTTCCCGAGGTCAACCATCTGTACCTATGTGGTCTTCTACTAGGCATTGCTCCCACTAGCCAGTTTCCTACTCCACACTGATGATGGGGCAAATATCCCGAAACAGCTGTCTGTGGATGGATACCATGTTTTGGTATAGGCGGTTTCCTTGACTGGAGACTGCCCTTCCCGTGGTTGTTCCTTCCCGGTGAAAGACCTGGCTAGTTCCTTGACAGCATTGAGAAACATGTGATAGTGTATCTGCAGCATTCTTGTTTTGCATATTTTCCCAGGGGGCCTTGTTCTAGTGTCACTGTGTTGAGAAACACATGATGGTGTCTCCGCGGTGTTGGATGATGATCTCCCCAAGGTCAACCATCTGTACCTATGTAGCTATTATGACGGTCTCCTATGAAGCATAGTCTGTGACTGGGTTTAATAGGTATACAAACATGGCAGCCATGAAGGCTATCAGCAGACCTCCAGTTTTCATGGTAACCATTCAGCACCCCACGATCACATCACAGGGAGGCCAGCAGACCCTTGAAATTGCCGGCATTTGCCAAGTATGGTGCTGGCTCCATACATTTGCAGCCAACTCATATATATATATATATGGGCGGCATGGTGGTTCATTGGTTAGCACTGCAGCCTTGCAACGCTGGGGTCCTAGGTTCAATTCCCACCAAGGACACCATTTGCAAGGAGTTTGTATGTTCTCCCCGTGTTTACGCAGGTTTCCTCCCATACTCCAAAAACATACAGATAGGGAATTTAGATTGTGAGCTGCAATGTGGACAGTGTTGCCAATGTAAGTAAAGCACTGGAATTAATAGCACTATATAAGTGAATAAATATTATTGTTATTATTATCATTATTATATATATGGTTGATTTCGGAAAGGGGATAAAGCAGATCTTTCAACAGATTTTATTTGAAACACATGGACAAAATAGTATCCTACGTAGTGTTGAGCGGACCCGGATCTGAAAAATCCGGATCTGCACGGTTCGAGGTTCCGATCCGAGTCCGACCAGTACCCGGGATCCGGGGTGCATGATCCAGATCCGTTTTTTGTTTTTTTTCTTTTTCTTTCTCTCTCTCTCTCTTTCTCTTTCTTTCTCTCTCTTTCTCTCTCTCTTTCTCTCTCTCTCTCTCTTTCTTCCCGGATCCGACTCCCCATTCATTTACATAGCTGCGGATTCCGGATCGGATCCGGACTTCGGCGACAACCCGATCCGGATCCGTCGGACCCGGATTATAGCCGATCCGCTGAACTCTAATCCTACGGTTAAAGTAAGAAATAACCCCAATGGTCTTTAAAATACATTGAAAATGACAAAAATAAAAAGTAATTTTCAATTTAAGTTTATGAATATCAACTAATAAAAATCAGACATTGCTTTTGAATTGTGGTTCAATATAAACATTTAAAAATAAACTAACTTAATATTTTGTTGCACAATCTTTTTAACGCAATCACTGCAGAGAAATTATTTCTGTAATTCACAATGAAATTTCTACAACTGTCTATAGGAATTTTGGCCCATTCCTGCTTCTGGTGTCTCAAGCTTGAAGCTGCCTTCTCTAAACTTCATGTTTCAGCTCCTTCCATAGATGTTCAGTAGGATTTAGATCAGGACTCATAGAAACCCTTTCAGAATAGTCCAATGCTTTGGTCCTAGCCTTTCTTGGATGTTTTTAACTGTGTATTTTGGGTCACAAGCCTGTTGGCGGCCCCATGACCTGCAACTCAGACCAAGCTTTCTGACACTGGGCAGAACATTTAAATCCATAATGCCTTGATAGTCTCAAGATTTAATTGTTCCACGTACTGTAATGGGTGGTATGGAGATGACAGGGGACCAGGGCTCCTAGACTGGACCTCAGGCTAGGGGGGCTAACTTTCCCAGTTCCCAGAGATAACTCTGAAGGTGATGACGTCTGGGCCGCCTTCCTGGCCCTGCTCCTGGCTAGCCCAGATTTAATACCCCCTCTCAGCCCTGATCTAATAAACCCTCCCAGGAGAGGGCAGGGAAAGGAGAGGTTAAACCCACGGAAATACACAAATAAGGGAAACCAAAACTCAATCACACATCACAGAGAGGTATTACACTACAAGTGATAAGAAGGAAAATAAGAGCAGTGAGGAAACAATGAGACAATGAAAGAATTTCACAACACCCCAAGCAGTACATAGTATAAACACCAGCAATCTGGGACACACAGCACACGGATCAGTTTAGCAGGAGCTATAGTCGGCATGGAATGATAGATTCCACCAGCTTTAAAAGGCAGGGAGAAACTGTGATAGATTTCCCACAACATATGATCCTAGAGGTAACCAGCACGCTGGCAGAGATTAACTCTTGCTAGCCCAACAATTAATGAGCACACAGCTGGTCGACACCCGAGCCTGCCTGTGCAACTCAGAAGCACCAGACCAGAGAAACCATAGTGTGGAGTGTTACGAGGGGGACCCGGGGAAGCGTGCCAAGATGGGGAATGGACAGCTTCCGCCGGTCAAGGTCCACTGTGCGGTGTAAGGGACCGCTGCTATGGTGGGTGAAGAGTGAGCGGGTTGCTGCTAGCGATCGTCTGGAATGTCACAGACGATCTATGTACACCGGTCTGCCCTAACCCGTGTGGGTTGTATGGCAGGGATCACACGGCTCGGTGTACCTGTTGCACGGGGAAGCACAGAGGTGCCCACGCACGTGTGCCAGTGGAAGTCACGAGAATATGGCACGAGGGTAGCACAGAGGTGCCCACGCACGTGTGCTTTCAATAACCAGGTGAGTCCAGTGGAGACTCGAGGAGCTCACCTGGGACAGGAACACGGCCTGTAGTAGGAGCTACTGCCGGAGCAGCAAGGCAGGGACACGGCCTGCAAACCAGGTGCTGCCTAAGCAGCAAGGGCCAAGCCCACAGAGGAAGATAATGCCTGAGCAGTGGCGTGGCAGCACGCTGCCAGACATCCAAACATAGAAGGACGGTCGCGCGCCGCCATGATGGCAGGAGGAGCTTTTAAGGAGGTGTAGCTCCAGCCAAGGGCGGGCGCGAGGCGGAGATGACGGACTTGACCCAATCAGGATCCACGACATCCCAGCCTGGCCAGTCAGGATTCACCACGTCACCAGCCTTGTCATCAAGCCGTGTGACGTCAGTGGGCGAATCAGGATCCACCAAGCATAGCACATGCTCACCCTCCTGCCTCTGGGAAATAGAGGCGGGATCCTCGGTCTCACAATGTGTAGAGATAACGGGAGTCTCACTGCTTCCCTGAGCAGCAAACCTCTGCACATTGCGCAACCTCACAGACCTTCGAGGCTGCTGAGCAGGAGGAGCTGCGGCAGGCAAGGAATGGGAGACCGCCTCATTTCTTGCAACAGGAGTACCACTAGGTGTCACCCTTGTGCTGCCTCTCTGAGGAGGTTTCTCCTGCACTCTGCGCAGTCTGGCAGACCTTCGGCGCTGCTGAGCAGGAGCACTCGTGGCAGGCAAGGAGACTGTCTCATTCCTTGCCACAGGAGAGCCACGAGGTGTAACATTACCCCCCCCGTCTAGGCCCCCCCCCCCCCTGCCCATGCTCGAAGGCCGCTATCAAACCCGGGGCGTGGATATGATCCTCCAATTCCCAGGATCTATGCTCCGGACCACGGCCGACCCACTCCACAAGGTAGTACCTCCTGCCCCGTATAACTTTTGTCTCCACAAGCTTCGCCACCTCAGAGTCGTCGGGTGGGGGGTCAGTTTGAGGCGTCAGGGACCCCGAGAACTTATTAAGTCGTACGGGTTTCAGGAGGGACACGTGAAAGGTGTTGGCTATAGCCCAGCGTGGAGGGAGCTGGAGTCGGTATGCCACCGGGTTCACCTGCTCTAGCACTTTAAACGGACCCAGGTACCTAGGGGCGAACTTGGCTGCCTGTACCCGTAGGTTAACATTCTTAGAGGACAGCCACACTAAGTCACCAGGGGCGAAGGATGGTGCAGGGCGGCGGCGCTCATCAGCCGTTGTCACCATCCGGTCTTTAGCCCTCTTAAGGGCCTCTTGGGTGTTATCCCAGATCTCCTGGGCCTCGGTCGCCCAATCCTCCACTCTAGGATCGGGTGACGTTATGGGCATAGGAACCGGGATTCTGGGATGTTGTCCGTTATTGAGCAGGAACGGAGTCTGACCAGAGGATTCATGGACCGAATTATTAATGGCAAATTCGGCCCAAGGAAGGAGGTTAGCCCAGTTGTCGTGGTGCGCGGAGATAAAATGGCGGAGGTAAGTTACCAAGGTCTGATTGGTCCTCTCTACCAGTCCATTGGTTTCGGGATGGTATGCGGAGGAGATGTTCAGCTCTATCTGCAGGAGCTTACAGAGCTCTCTCCAGAAGCGAGACGCGAACTGGGGACCCCGGTCGCTCACCACCTTGTCAGGCATGCCATGCAGCCTAAATACATGCCTAATGAATAAGGTGGCGAGAGCACGTGACGTCGGGAGTCGTGGGAGAGGCACCAAGTGGACCATTTTAGAGAAGTGATCCGTGATGACCCATACGACCTTGTGACCTGCTGACTTGGGCAGATCTCCCAGGAAGTCCATTCCCACCACTTCCCAGGGACGATCCGGCAGTGGCAGTGGGTGAAGAAGACCTGCTGGTCTCTGCCGGGACGGCTTATTCCGTGCACACGACATACAGGCTCCCACATACTCCTGTATGTCCTGGGGTAGTCTCGGCCACCAATAGTGCCTAGTCACAAGGTCTCTGGTCCTTTTGACCCCAAAGTGACCCCCGACCTTGGAGGCATGGGCCCACGATAGCACCTCATTCCGTAGTTCAGGGGGAACGAGGGTCTTGCCAGGTGGCACCTGGTCCAAAGAAGTGGGAGTGACCATCCTCAAGCTGTCCGGGGGTAGTATAAGACGAGGCTCCTCCTCGTCCTCCTCCAACACAACCATACAACGTGACAAGGCATCGGCCCGTACGTTCTTCTCACCGGCCAGGTGGCGGATAATAAAGCGGAACCGGGAGAAGAACAAGGACCAACGGGCCTGCCTTGGGTTCAGGCGTTGTGCTGTCTGGAGGTATGTGAGATTTTTATGGTCGGAAAATACTTCAAATGGATGCTTCGCACCCTCCAGGAGATGCCGCCATTCCTGGAATGCTAGTTTCATCGCCAGTAACTCCCTATCCCCTATGGAGTAGTTCCTCTCGGCCGGAGAAAAGGTTTTGGAGAAAAAGAAACATGGATGCTTCCTTCCTCGTTCGTCTTTCTGGTACAGGACTGCACCAGCACCGACCGATGAGGCGTCTACCTCTAGTAGAAAGGGTTTGGAGATGTCTGGACGATGAAGGATGGGAGCTCTGGAGAAGTAAGTTTTGAGAGTGTGAAATGCCTCTACTGTTTCCCGTGTCCATGCTTTGGGATTAGCGCCCTTGCGGGTAAGGGCAATGATGGGTGCTGCCACCGTCGAGAAGTTGGGAATGAACTGGCGATAATAATTGATAAACCCCAAGAATCGCTGGATCGCTTTCAGCGAGCGGGGCTCAGGCCATTTCATCACTGTCTCCAACTTCCCCGGATCCATTGCTAACCCCTGACTGGACACGATATACCCCAGGAACGGCAAGGATTCACATTCAAAAACGCACTTTTCTAGCTTAGCATATAACGAATGAGTGCGGAGCCTCTTAAGTACTCGGATGACATCCCTCCGATGGGTGGCAAGATCGGGGGAGAAGATAAGGATATCATCCAGGTATGCAACCACGGAAAGATACAAATCCCGGAAAACATCATTCACAAAGTCTTGAAATACGGCGGGGGCATTGCAGAGTCCGAAGGGCATTACGAGATACTCGTAGTGACCGTCCCTGGTGTTGAAGGCGGTCTTCCACTCATCGCCCTCTCGGACTCGCACTAGATTATACGCCCCGCGTAGATCCAGCTTTGTGAAGATCTTTGCCCCGCGGAATCGATCAAATAACTCCGTAATGAGGGGCAAAGGGTATTTGTTTTTGATCGTGATTGCATTTAATCCCCTGTAATCGATACAGGGGCGTAGATCCCCTTCCTTCTTTTGCACGAAGAAGAACCCCGCACCGGCCGGTGAAATAGACTTGCGAATGAACCCTTTTGCCAGGCTGTCCTGAATATATTTGGACATAGCCTCCGTCTCTGGAGCAGAGAGGGGATACACTCTGCCCCTAGGGGGCTCGGAGCCTGGCTTCAGGTCTATTCGGCAATCGTATGGCCGGTGGGGAGGAAGGGTATCTGCGGCCCTCTTGGAGAAGACGTCCCTGTAGGCCTCATAAGGTGTCGGTAAACCTGGCTCCCCTGTATTCCCTGAGGACCCAACCGACCTAATGGTAGCGGGTGGTTCGGTAGTCACGAGGTGCTCCCTACAGGATCCCGCCCATGATGAGATCTCCCCTGTTGCCCAGTTGAGTATAGGAGCATGCTGTCTCAACCAGGGGAGGCCCAGTAGGATCTCATCCGTCCCCCCTGGAAGCACCAGGAAGGACACCTGCTCATGGTGTCCTGGTGATACTTCCATCCTGAGAGGGATGGTGATCTGGGTGATGGGATCGACTAGTAGGGACCCGTTGACTACCCGAACCCTGAGTGGCTTGGGCAAGAGAACCAGGGGAACTGAGTATCGGGTTGCCAGGGAGGTCGAAATGAAATTGCCATCAGCGCCTGAGTCCAGGCAGGCCAGAGCAGAGAAGAGAGTAGTGCCAAACTGCAACTGGGCGCTGATAGTCAACCTAGAGGGAGAAGCAGCGTCTAGGAACCCCCCTCTGATGGAAACTAGACGCTGTCTTTTCCCGACGGTTTGGGACATCGGGTAGCTATGTGTCCCCTCTGCCCACAGGAAAAGCAGATGACACCAGACCGAGAACCTGGGGTAGAGGAGACCGCTTTGGACACCTCCATTGACTCCACGGAGTCGCCTACAGAGCTGGCTGGGAGACCTGTCTGGTGGAAGACGGGAGCCAGACGCTTTTTAGGCCGTGAGGACGTGGGTGCTGAAGAGACCTCGAGCCTCCGCTCCGCCTGGCGGATGTCTATGCGAGAGGCAACCACAATCAAGGACTCTAAAGTAGCAGGCACCTCACGCGTGGCCAGTGCGTCTTTGACGAACCCTGCCAGGCCCTCCCAGAACACAGGGACAAGGACCTTATCGGGCCAGTCCAGCTCTGCGGCAAGTGTCCTAAAGTGTACGGCAAAGTCCCCGACTGAAGCGGACCCTTGCCGAAGTCGTAGGAGGCGCAGCGCGGAGTCGTGGGTGACTTGAGGCCCGAGGAACACCATTCTCATGGCCCCAAGATAAGATGCTAAGTTAGTCACCACCCGATCTCCGCGCTCCCACAACGGCGTAGACCACTTCAGCGCTCTCCCTGTGAGCAGGGACTGGACGAAGGCTACCTTCGCCTTCTCGGTAGCGTAAAGATTCGCGGACAGCTCTAAGTAGGTGGTAACTTGGTTTATAAACCCACGGCACTCGGAGCTGTCCCCGCTAAAGCGCTCTGGAAGCGCAAGGCGAGGAGACCTTCCGCCCAATAGCACAGCCTGGGTAGCCGCCTGGGTGGCGACTGTCGTCAGAGCAGTCTTGTCGGAGGAAGACTGCTCCACTGCTGCCAAACGTGATTCCAACTGCTGCACATAACGCAGCAACTGCTGCTGCTCTTCAGCCATAGCCAGACCTTTGGCGCGACCGTAATGTTACGAGGGGGACCCGGGGAAGCGTGCCAAGATGGGGAATGGACAGCTTCCGCCGGTCAAGGTCCACTGTGCGGTGTAAGGGACCGCTGCTATGGTGGGTGAAGAGTGAGCGGGTTGCTGCTAGCGATCGTCTGGAATGTCACAGACGATCTATGTACACCGGTCTGCCCTAACCCGTGTGGGTTGTATGGCAGGGATCACACGGCTCGGTGTACCTGTTGCACGGGGAAGCACAGAGGTGCCCACGCACGTGTGCCAGTGGAAGTCACGAGAATATGGCACGAGGGTAGCACAGAGGTGCCCACGCACGTGTGCTTTCAATAACCAGGTGAGTCCAGTGGAGACTCGAGGAGCTCACCTGGGACAGGAACACGGCCTGTAGTAGGAGCTACTGCCGGAGCAGCAAGGCAGGGACACGGCCTGCAAACCAGGTGCTGCCTAAGCAGCAAGGGCCAAGCCCACAGAGGAAGATAATGCCTGAGCAGTGGCGTGGCAGCACGCTGCCAGACATCCAAACATAGAAGGACGGTCGCGCGCCGCCATGATGGCAGGAGGAGCTTTTAAGGAGGTGTAGCTCCAGCCAAGGGCGGGCGCAAGGCGGAGATGACGGACTTGACCCAATCAGGATCCACGACATCCCAGCCTGACCAGTCAGGATTCACCACGTCACCAGCCTTGTCATCAAGCCGTGTGACGTCAGTGGGCGAATCAGGATCCACCAAGCATAGCACATGCTCACCCTCCTGCCTCTGGGAAATAGAGGCGGGATCCTCGGTCTCACAATGTGTAGAGATAACGGGAGTCTCACTGCTTCCCTGAGCAGCAAACCTCTGCACATTGCGCAACCTCACAGACCTTCGAGGCTGCTGAGCAGGAGGAGCTGCGGCAGGCAAGGAATGGGAGACCGCCTCATTTCTTGCAACAGGAGTACCACTAGGTGTCACCCTTGTGCTGCCTCTCTGAGGAAGTTTCTCCTGCACTCTGCGCAGTCTGGCAGACCTTCGGCGCTGCTGAGCAGGAGCACTCGTGGCAGGCAAGGAGACTGTCTCATTCCTTGCCACAGGAGAGCCACGAGGTGTAACAGTGGAGTGTCAGAATCTGTAGGGGGAACAGCGTCTGATGCTGCCATGACAGTTGGCGGGTTTTGAGCCAAACTCTGTGTGACACACACAAATTCAAGTTCCGCTGTGACAGAAGCAGAAAATCTGCCCCCAAACATAACCGAGGCTCCTCCATGTTTTACAGTAGCTACAATGTTCTTTTCTTTGTATGCGTCATGTTTGCATATATGAAGATAGAGCTGATGTTGATTGCCAGAAAGCTCCAGTTGTGTCTCATTGGTCCAAAGAACATTCTCCCAGAAGCCTTGTGGCTTGTCAACATGCATTCTGGTAAATTCCTGTGCTGCTTTTTTATGATTTGCTTTCAACAGTGATATTCTTCTTGGTCTTCTTCCTCGAAGTTGACTTTGGCCAAAACATCAACAGTGTGATCTGACATTGTGTAACGCCTGCCTGGATCCACAGACTCAGACGGGCTGTAATGGACAGGATAGAGGGAAGCCACTCACCAAGCAGGACCCCCAGAACCCTGAAACTCTTTAACCCCTATACAGGAATTTTGTATTACACAGGGCCGAAGGTGATCACTAGCTGTGGAGGGCTGCAGTCCAGAGACTAGTTGTCAGGCAGGGTCAAACCAGGAATAACAGAACAGGGACAGAATCGGCAGGCAAGGACGTAATCAGCAAACGAAGCAGAGGTCAAAATCCGGATTGGGCAGCGAGGTACATAATCGACAGGCAGAAGGGTAGTCAGAACAGAAGCAAGGTCAGCGCACAGGAATCAAAATACAAACAGCACAGGAACCAGGAATACAAACTACCTCTGGCAGTGGTCACATGACAGTAGGGGGAATAAGAAGGGTGTGGTGTCTTTCTATTGACTGCAGGTGGATGGCGACTTCAGCTGGAAGACACACGCCACCTACAGTCAGCCAGTGGTACTGTAGGTTCCAGGGAAACCCAGCCTAGTGGATGAGCGGAGCCTGTGCTCAGCAGAGCCACGGGCACCGACTCCTCTCCCATCACCAGCATTATCCATGGTGGGAACACAGCGTCGCCTCGCGATTGGAGTAGAAGTCGCAGGAGCGGACTCCGGTAGGGACATGACACATTGATGTAGATTGACCTTGAAGTTCACCTCTAATCTCTTAGGAACTTGTTGTGAGATTTTTGGTTACCATTTCTAATATTCGCCTTTCATGGACTAAAGAAAAACAAAAAAAAAGAGCCGGAACGTTAGTTGGTACATATGCACATTACAAGCGCATGTTCACACTGGCCATAAGACAGAAAACCCAAGATGAAAATAATATGGACATATACCCTGCTGTAACTAAAGAAACGCATAGTGCATGTAAATAAACATAGGGTGCTTAGTAAACACTATTTTTGATCAAAAACGCGTAAAGCCCCCCCGCGACAAGGTGTACCCAAATCGGGACGGTACCTAACAATCTCTATTGTTAAATTTACATCCACAAATACTGTAAATAGTTATAAAATCCTGCCGACAGATTGAGTTTAACTGTAGAGTGTCTAGATATTCAGATCTACTATAAGGTGAAGGACCAAACTACCGCAGTGCCTACTGGGAATGTTGTGATCTAAACACAATTATATTTTAATCCAATGACAATATAAAAAAATGTAATAAAAAGTAATAATATGACTATTGTTAATTCAAACAAATCCCTTTAATTATAGTAAAAATGCATATATATATATATAAAAAATGTTCTTCACAAAAATATTTCTCTAAATGCTTGCTTTATTTGTTCTGTTGGGTATATTTATTTTAGCATATATATTTTTTAAAATTTACCTTTAGATTAAGTTCACATGAGTGAAAACGTTTCCACTGCTATATGATGTCGGATGATATTGGGAAACTTGGAATTATGTGGCTTAGAATGGAGCCTCTGAGAGCTATGATTGTGTTAGACATTAATATTTGTAGTTGGCCATCGCTACAATGTCTACGAGTTGTAGCTTTTGGCAATGATGAAGTGTGATTAAGCCACATAGGAAAGGAAATACATATGTTTCCTATTTCTCAGTATACCAAGTCATTTTACAATTAATTAATTACTTTATTAAATATATGGGTTAAAAGTAGAACCATTATTCATGTATGCAGCGGTATGTTATTACATAGAAGATAATAGAAATGGAGACATCTAATATATGTCTCATGTTTTCTAATATAGCACTTCCCAGAGCAATAACCATACCCTTCTTTACCAGCAAAGGAAGCAAATTAACGGGAAAGAATGCTTTTATCATATTGAAATGACAAAAGATATGAGTGTTTGGAGAGTGCTCCAAGACCAAATACCAATGCTAAGCATTCACTTTGTTCATTCTTTCCAATGTCTGTGAGCTCCAGAAATCACCAGCTTCTTCCAATATAACACAGAACCCAACATGTGGAACCCACCCCATTGTAACATTCTTAGGCTTGATGTAAATGACGCACACGTCTAAGTGCCTGTGATGCTGACCGCTCCTATATTGCTGGCTACCAACACATCCAATTTTGCAACTGGTCTGCTCAACATCACAATGAAGGATATGTGTTTATTTCCCTGCAGGTTGGGCTCTGAATTTTTCATCAGGTGGAAAATAGAACAGATGATGTAGAGATCCATAGGTCATGCTGGAACCTAACCAAATGTACAACAGACGTCTACTGCAATCAGTTTCACAAGGTGCCTAATGCCTAGAGAATAACAATAGTGAGTTTTAGGTTGAAAGCAAATTGCTTAAAGTGAACCTGACTTAACAAAATGCTATTAACCTGCAGATATGGGGTTAATCTGCAGGTCAGTGGCGTAGCTAAGGGTTAAGCTCAGGGGGGGGGGGTCAAAACATCTGAGTGGGCCTCTAACCAGGTAACCATAATAACTACAGTGGCACAGACTAATCGTGGGTATAGTGGAACCTCAGCAGATGACTCTGATATTACCGCTATATGGTGACTATATAGTGATAGATATCAGTCCTGCAGCACATACAAGATATCACAGTACAGTTATAGATGGTGACTTACAGCTGACGTTCTTTCGGATGGAGTTGTTCACCTTTTCCGTCTTTTCCATCTGGCCCAGACCGACATGAAAACTACTTCCAGCCTCAACTCATCTACAGAGATTACAACAAAGACACTTCTCACATTTCTGGCTCCATCCCCATCTAATCCCAACCTGCACAAAATCCTCATCCTGCCGTAACCCCAATACTGAGCCGCTGCTGTTGCATGTGTCCCTCTTACTGCATCTGCTGTGTGGCACAAAAACCGACTCCTCCTACTGCCCCACATAATAATGCCACCACTGTGCCCTCACATAATAATGCCACTCCTGTGCCCTTTACATGGTAATAATTTGCCACGACAGTGCTCCCACATAATAATGCCACTACTGTGCCCCCCACATACTAATGCTCCCACTGTGCCCTCACATACTAATGCTCCCACTATGCCCCCCCATAATACCACCACTGTGCCCTCCACATACTAATGTCACCACTGTGCAACCACATAATAATTCCACCACTGTGCCCCCCACATATTAATGTCATCACTGTGCAACCACATAATAATTC
The DNA here is from genome assembly GCF_048569485.1 of Anomaloglossus baeobatrachus. NCBI lineage: Eukaryota > Metazoa > Chordata > Amphibia > Anura > Aromobatidae > Anomaloglossus > Anomaloglossus baeobatrachus. Next base: position 87,130,015 of record NC_134361.1, read on the forward strand.
CACCACTGTGCCCCCCACATATTAATGTCATCACTGTGCAACCACATAATAATTCCACCACTGTGCCCCCCACATATTAATGTCATCACTGTGCAACCACATAATAATTCCACCACTGTGCCCCCCACATATTAATGTCATCACTGTGCAACCACATAATAATTCCACCACTGTGCCCCCCACATATTAATGTCATCACTGTGCAACCACATAATAATTCCACCACTGTGCCCTCCACATACTAATGTCACCACTGTGCAACCACATAATAATTCCACCACTGTGCCCCCCACATATTAATGTCATCACTGTGCCCTTTACATGAGTAAATGTGTCCTTTGTGCCCTCTAGATAGTAGAATTCCCCCTAGAAAATATTAATGCCCTGTATAAGTGCCCTAGAAAAGTGTCCCCATTTTGCTCCTAGAAAGTAATAATGCCCTCTGTGTGCCTGTGAAGATCACAATAGCCTGAGTGCCCCTATAACAATAATGGTTCTTAAGTGTCCACTTAACATTTAATAATGTCCTCCCATGTACACCTCCCCTATACACAGTATGCTGTTCCCACAGCTCCTCCCATACACAGTATGATATATCTACACCTCCCCTATACCAAATATGATGTCTCTACCCCTCCCCTATACACAGTATGATGGGCCTTCATCTCCCCCAAAACAATGGTCAATGCACTGTATAATAGCCACCACATTAGCTGACACACTGATTAATTGTTTCCACAGCAGCCCCCACATTGTATAATGGCATCAATTGTAGCCCCCCACACAGTATGAGGGCCCCCAAAGTAGTCCCCACAGTATATGAAAGCCTTCCACATTAGCTCCTACACTGTAGAAAGGGCACCCATTAGCCTCCACACTGTATAATGACCACTACCTTAGCTCCCACACTGTATAAAGGCTCCTAACACTGTATAAGTGGCCCCCACACCAATGGCATAACTAGAGTCCGATGGACCCCGATGCAACATTGACATGTTTATGTCACATGTACGGGCCCTTGCAGCTTTCTAAATCCTATAAAGACATTATGTAGTAATGTCCCCATTCTGGTATATACAGTATGTCCCCATCCTGGTGTATATGAGTCCCCATCCTGGTGTATATGGGCCCCCAAAATGGGCCCCATTCTGGTGTATATGGACCCCCAGCCTGGGACCAATGCTAGTATACTGTATATGAGCCCCCACCCTAGGCCCTATGCTGATATATATGGGCCCCCGCCCTTGGACCCATGCTGGTACATATGGGTTCTCATGCTGGTATATATGAGGCCCCAACCTGGGTCCCATCCTGGTGTATATGAGCCCTCAACCTGATGTATTGGGGCCCCCAGCCTGGACTCCATGCTGGTATATATGGGCCCCCAGCGTTGGTACATATGTCCCCCCTTCTGCATTGAAAAAAATAAATCATATACTCACCTGCTCCAGCAGGTCTTGGGCGGTGCAGCGCGAGCAGGACATCGCACGCACAAGACATTAGAGTCCCGACACTTTGCGATGACGTCATCCATCATACTGGGTCACTGATGTGTGTGCGCTGTCATCAACAGTAGTACAGGGACATCGTGTCTCCTCAGCACTGCCACAGAGGTTAACTATGTCAGCGCGCTGTGCATGCCGATATAGTTAACGGTTGCGCTTCTCCGGGTGGGAGCGGGTGAATGGGCCCCCTGGAGGATGGGGCCCGAGGCAGCCACCCCCATTAGAGCCCAGCTGCAAGGAGGAAATTAATTTTATTCTTCTCGGCAGCCTCAGGCTTTTAGTCATAGGGGCACAGCTTCAGTCACCACTCAGTACATAGTGTAAAGCGGCTGTAACTATGACCCTGGCACTGACTGACTCGCTTTGTACTGATGCTGAGTCAGTTGTCAGTTAGTGCTGGGGGAGTCGTTACAGCTACCGCTCAATATGAACTGAGCAGTGACTGAAACTGCCCGTTGCGCAGCTATGACTGTTAGCCTGAGGCTGCTGGGAGGAATAAAGTTAATATCCCCCTGGCAGTGGTGCATCAGAACCCTATTAGCCTACAGATTAACCCCGGTTTTTCCTGTGCGGCACAATCCGGCGCTTTGCAGAAAAACCGCAAGCGTTTTTTTTTTGCCGCCGGCTACGTTTTTTTTGCATAGACTTACATTAGTGCCGTATTGTGCCATATGGGCTTGCGTTCAGTCCGGTTTTTGCCACATGCGGCGGATTTAGCCGATGTGGCGGCCGGATGGAACGTTGCCTGACACGTTTTTTTGTCCGGCAAAAAGAAACGCATCGCGCCGCATCCGGCCGATGCGGTGCGATTTGCAATGCATGCCTATGGACGCCGCATGCGGTAAACACCGTATCCGGCCGCCACATGCGTTTTTTTCCACTGTGCATGCTCAGTAGCCTGCCGCAAGCGGCAAAAACCGGGCGGGCCGCATGTCAAAAACTTATGCAAAGGATGTGGTATTGTCGCCGCATCCGTTGCATAGGTTTTAGAGCTGGATTGGCCGGCTCTGCTAAAACCGGAGGTGTGAAAGTAGCCTTAAATAGAAGAAATAAAGTGTCCTGTATATATATATATATATATATATATATATATATATATACAGTATATGTATATATATATATATATATATATATATATATATATATATATATATATATATATGGTATAGAGTGCATCTATACAGTCATGGCCAAACGTTTTGAGAATGCTACAAATATTAATTTTTACAAAGTCTACTGCTTCAGTTTTTTCTAATGGCAATTTGCATATACTCCAGAATGTCATAAAGAGTGATCAGCTTAACAGCAATTACTTGCAAAGTCAATATTGGCTAAGAAAATGAACTTTAACCCCCAAAACACATTTCAACATCATTGCATTCCTGCCTTAAAAGGAGCAGCTAACATTGTTTTAGTGATTGTTCCATTAACATAGGTGTGGGTGTTGATGAGGACAGGGCTGGCGATCAATCAGTCATGATTAAGTAAGAATGACACCACTGGACACTTTAAAAGGAGGCTGGTGCTTGGTATCATTGTTTCTCTTCAGTTAACCATGGTTATCTCTAAAGAAACACGTGCAGCCATCATTGCTCTGCACAAAATGGCCTAACAGGGAAGAGTATCGCAGCTACAAAGATTGCACCTCAGTCAACAATCTATCACATCATCAAGAACTTCAAGGATAGAGCTTCCATTGTTGCCAAAAGGGCTCCAGGGCGCCCAAGAAGGACCAGCAAATGCCAGGACCGTATCTTAAAACTGTTTCAGCTGCGGGATCGGACTACCAGCAGTGCCGAGCTAGCTCAGCAATGGCAGCAGGCTGGTGTGAGTGCTTCTGCACGCACTGTGAGGCTGAGACTGCTTGAGCAAGGCCTGGTTTCAAGGAGGGAAGCAAAGAAGCCACTTCTCTCCAGAAAAAACATCAGTGACCGACTGATATTCTGCAAAAGGTACAGGGAGTGGACTGCTGAGGACTGGGATAAAGTCATTTCCTCAGATGAATCCCCTTTTCGATTGTTTGCAACATCTGGAAAACAGCTTATTAGGAGAAGAAGAGGTGAGCGCTACCACCAGTCTTGTCTCATGCCAACTGTTAAGCATCCTGAAACGATTCATGTGTGGGGTTGCTTCTCAGCCAAGGGAATCGGCTCACTCACAGTCTTGCCTAAAAACACAGCCATGAATAAAGAATGGTACCAGAATGTCTTCCAAGAGCAACTTCTCCCAACTGTCCAAGAGCAGTTTGGTGCCCAAGAATGCCTTTTCCAGCATGATGGAGCACCTTGCCATAAAGCAAAGGTGATCACTAAATGGCTCATGGAACAAAACATAGAGATTTTGGGTCCATGGCCTGGAAACTCCCCAGATCTTAATCCCATTGAGAACTTGTGGGCAATCATCAAGAGATGGGTGGACAAACAAAAAACAACAAATTCTGGCAAAATGCAAGCATTGCTTATGCAAGAATGGACAGCTATCAGTCAGGATTTGATCCAGAAGTTGATTGAGAGCATGCCAGGGAGAATTGCAGAGGTCCTGAAGAAGAAGGGTCAACACTGCAAATATTGACTTGCTGCATTAACTCATTCTGTCAATATAACCTTTTGGTACTCATAATATGATTGCAATTATATTTCTGTATGTGATGTAAACATCAGACAAACACAATTAAAAACCAGAGGGCAACAGATCATGTGAAAATATAATTTTGGTGTCATTCTCAAAACGTTTGGCCATGACTGTACACAGCTCAAAAAGTTAAAGGGAACACTCACATAACACATCCTGGATCTGTATGAATGAATGAATGAATGAAGTATTCTCATTGACTAGTTTGTTCTGTACAAAGTTGAATGTGCTGACAAGAAAATCACACAAAAATCATCAATTGAAATCAAATGTTTTAACCAATGTCAGCCTGGATTTGAAGACACACACAAAATTAAATTGGAAATAAGGCAAAATGAAAATTAAAACAAGACAAAATTAAAGTGGAAACATGTCAAAAGAATGCTCAGTATTGTGTATGGCCTCCATGTGCCTGTATGACCTTCCTACAATGCCTGGGCATGCTCTCGATGAGGTTGCGGATGGTCTCCTGAGGGATCTCCTCCCATACATGGACTAAAGCATCCACCAACTCCTGGACAGTCTGTGGTGCAATGTGATGTTGGTGGATGGAGCAAGACATGATGTCCCAGATGTTATCAATCACATTCAGGTCTGGGGAACGGGAGGGCCAGTCCATATCTTCAATGGCTTCATCTTTCAGGAATTGCTGACACACTACAGCCACTTGAGATCTGGCATTGCCCTGCATTAGGAGGAACCCAGGGCCAACCGAGCCACTGCCAAATCAGTCATGCTGAAGGATGTTGCAGGCAGAAGATCGCTCTCCATGGCGTCTCCAGACTCTGTCACGTCTGTCACATGTACTCAGTGTGAACCTGCTTTCATCTGTGAAGAGCACAGGGCACCAGTGGCGAATTTGCCAATCCTGGTGTTCTGTGGCAAATGCCAAGCGTCCTGCACGGTGTAGGGCAGTGAGCACAACCCCTATCTGTGGACGTCGGGCCCTCATGCCATCCTCATAGAGTCGGTTTCTAACCGTTTGTGAAGACACATGCACATTTGTGGCCTGCTGGAGGTAATTTTGTAGGGCTCTGGCAGTGCTCCTCCTGTTCCTCCTTGCACAAAGGCGGTCCTGCTGCTAGGTTGTTGCCCTCCTACAGCCCCCTCCACGTCTCCTGATGTACTGGCCTGTCTCCTGGTAGCGCCTCCATCCTCTGGACACTACACTGACAGACACAGCAAACCATCTTGCCACAACTCGCATTGATATCCCATCCTGGATGAGCTCCACTACCTGTGCCACTTGTGTGGATTGTAGAGTCCACCTCATGCTACCACGAGTGTGAGAGCACAACCAACAATCAAAAGTGACCAAAACATCTGCCAGAAAGTATTGGTACTGATATGTGGTCTGTGGTCCCCACCTGCAGAAAACTCCTTTATTGAGTGTGTCTTGATAATTGCCAATAATTTCCATCTGATGTCTATTCCATTTACACAACAGCATGTGAAAGTGATAGTCAATCAGTGTTGCTTCCTAAGTGAACAGTTTGATTTCACAGAAGTTTGATTAACTTGGAGTTATATTCGGTTGGTTAAGTGTTCCCTCTATTTTTTATATACAGTGGTACCTCGCTTAACGAGTAACCCACTTAACGAGAATTTCGCTTAACAAGCAAAGCTTTCTGTAAATTTGTAACCCACTTGACGAGAAAGCTTTGCTGTACGAGTGAAATCCTCACCTCACACACTTCCGGTTCCGTCCATTCACCGTGCACTGACCCGCACTTGCAGTCCACACAAACACACACATGTACGCACAAATACACACAAACACACACGCACGCACATACAGTATTATGCTCACCTTACCTTCCGTTCCACCGCCGGTCTCATGGTTCTTGTAGTTCCCGAGTACATCGCGACGTCCTTGCGGCGATCTACAAGACCCAGGAAGCCTGCGATGGAACGGAAGGTAAGGTGAGCATATAATATAACATGATATAGTGTACCTTCCGTTTCATTGCCGGCCTCCTGGGTCCTGTAGTTCGCCGCTGCGCTCCAGTCCACGCTGTGTATCGACATCCATAGCGACGAGGGAGGAACTTCCTGTCGCTGCTACTGAAAGGCAGCGCGCTGGCCAATCAGAGGCTAGCGGCTCTGCCTTTGACGTCAGCGCTCTAGCCGGGAAGTTCCTGCCTCGTCGTTATGGTAACGCGTTACACAGCCCGGCCCCATAACAGAGAACAGCAAGTCCCAGGAGACCGGCGATGGAACGGAAGGTAAGGTGAGCATATAATATGTGCGTGTGCGTGCATGCTTGTATGTTTGTGTGTGTTTGTGTGAGTTTGTGTGTGTTTGTGTGTGTTTGTGTGTGTTTGTACGTGTGTGGAATGATAGAATAGGGGACCAGGATGGGACATTTAACACGTTGTGGAACGAATCGTGTGCATTGCAATGATTTCCTATGGGAAATCTTGCTTTGCTGAACGAGTACCTTGGTTAACAAGCACAGTCCCAGAACGGATTGTTCTCGTTAAGCAAGGTTCCACTGTATATATATATATATATATATATATATATATATATAAACTGTATATAGTCACTATAAATATTACTGAGAGATTCAAAGAAATCATCATTAGAAGACAAAAAAACTAGGAAGAAAGTTGGGGCAGAGGGGGAATGGTAGGGAATTATTAAATGAAGTAAATTAGATTAGACAAGTTGTAAAATTATTATAGTAAATAGATATATAGTATGAAATGCACTTTTTTTCAACCCCTGTAAGTAATGAAGAAAATGATGGTTGTTTTCTTGCAGCAAAAATGTGCTAAAAAAACACACAAAAAAAATTCCTGGGAGAATGCTAGGTGCTTGATTAATTGCCCCATCGACTTGTAAGGTAAAAATTCAATGTATATAGTAGAAAATGCTTGAAAAATGTACGTTACTACTTTCAAATGTTTTTGTCTTTTGACAGCCTGAAGCTTTGAAAAGATGCTCAAAAACCTAAACATATGACAAAGTTGCTTTTACATAGAAATGAATATGTTTATTCTTTTGTGCATTTTTTTATAGCATTTTTGCCACATTTTCTGCAGATAAAAGTGTGGGAAAAGACATAGTGGGAGCATACCCTGTGTTCTAAGAGCCTCAGTTGATTAATTCACCTGTCAACATAGCTATACAAGTACTATTTAATGTGAATTTGGAATTTTGGAATTTTTAGGTAAGAAAGTTGAAGAAAAAGCAATTCTGCAATATTTTGGATTATGCTTTATTAGTGACATATTAATTTATTTTTACGGATCAGTGTGATTATTGCAATAGCAAGTTTATTTTTTTAAAATCTTTTCCTACTCTTGTGGAAAAAAAAAACATTTTTTTTAAATTTTAATTAGTAGAGATGAGCAAATGAGGCAAAAGTCTAAGTCCACTGTTTATTTACATTTTCCCTGGAAATTCGATTTACAGAGAGTTATTCTTCGAAAATGTAATGCCCCTTATTATGCTCTGAGCACAATATACGTAACATGTAAAATAATGGAAAAATCATTATATTCACCTTACCTCTCACCTCTCCACCCCTTCTGCTCTTCACTGTCACGGATCTGATCCTCGTTGCATCTTTTGATCGTCGCTGTGAGTGCAGAATCCCCTAATGAAGCCCTCAAAGCATGAAAGAATTCAGGCAATAAGTACCATACATGTCATTAATCTACTATGAAAAATTCACAACCAAATGTTGTATTATGTCTAATAAGTGCATGGGTTAGAGGATCAAATAGCATTGACCTAACGGAATCAGGTATACTAGGCACCAAAGCCGAGAAGAAAATCCTTAAAAAGGGTCAAAATGCACATAAATTGTTATTCATATTAAATATTGGGGAAAAACCACAATAACAGATAAAACAGGCGTCACACGCTAATGTACTGTAGGTACAAGGTGGTGTACAAAAATATGCATCATTCAAAGGAATGTATAAATAGTATGTAATAATAGTAATAATTCTATTCTGAAAAAATAAAGGTCAGTTCAGATATATGAAATGTTGCAACATCCTGTGTATTAAAAAAAATTATATATATATATATATGAATTAATATTCTATATATGTATACATATATGTATCTATGTACCCACACATACACCTATATACACATTTATATTATCAATACAATTAAACAGATGCAGACACAGTTATATCCTGACTAGGGACAAAAGCACACTTTGTCAATAAAGCAACTAGCAGCAATAACTGGATATAAAGTGCATTGTGCGATCAAAGTACTACTGCAAAGAACTAAAGTAATGTTACAATGTAAGTATTTAAAGTGCCATAATTGAGTCCAAGTGTTACTTGATGTAGAGAGGAAAACAGAGCATGGGGCGATCTTCCCGACGCGCGTTTCAGCGTCATCTTCTTCAGGGTGTTTTATGTGCTATTGTGTCTTTGTCCCAATTTTTAATATGAATAAAAATGTATGTGCATAATCACCCCTTTAAAAGATTTTTTTCTTGTCTTTGGTGCCTATTATGTCAGATTCCTTGGGTCAATGCTATTTGATCCTCTAACCCATGCACTAATTAGACATTATACAACACTTGGTTATGATTTTTTCCATAGTGGATAAATGACATCTAATGAAGCCCTGGACGGTTCTGCATGTGCCAGGCCCATGTTCTTGTGTGTGCATACGCAAAAAGGAATTTCAACCCTTATGACAGTAATAAAAGCATGCAGTGAGAATCAGACGGGTGACTGTGAAGAATGGAGGGGCTGGAGAGGTGAGCAGTGAGGTGAGTAGATGTCTTTTTTTGGAATGTTTAACTTGTTGATGGCCATTGATGAATTTTTTTAATACTTAAGTAGAATTCAATTTCACTAGAATATATTTGTTCTTGTTTTTTTCCCCCAATGTTCTTTTTTATTTTGCTGTAGATATTATATTGTAGAGAGAGACCCCAGAAGTGCTTTTACACGATTCATAACGTTCTGCTGCACATGTTGGTCATGCTCACTAGAACGTGACGGAATCCTGCACTGGAATCCGTCGCCAGACGCATGACGACGGAATCCAGCACCATAGACATTCATTATGCCTCTTAATGAATCCCGACAGAATCCTGCGGAGTGTGTTGTTTTACAGCAACAAAAAATGTTACATTGCGCGTTCCTCCCGCCCGACGGTCAGTCACTAAACAACTGATGCGCCGCGGGGCGGATGCAACGCAAGACCATCCGTTGCAATCCATCCTTAATAGAAGCCTATGAGGAATAAACAGATTCCTGCAATGGTTACCATAATTCCTCAAGGCGGCGGATTGCAACGGAGGCCGCACAACGCAAGTGGGAAAGTAGAGTAATTAAATGGATAAGAGGAAAAAGGTAGTGCATTGCATAATAAAGTGGATTGTGTCATTCAAATGAGCAAATCGGCCTGCAAAAACAAGCCCTAATATGGCTATGTCGGCAGAAAAATAAAAAAAGTTATGGAAGTTGAATGAAGGGAAGGAAAAAATGAAAGTGCAAAAATGAAAATTTGTCTGTTTTTTACAGGATTTATTTGTATCAGGTGCAAAGAGGCAAAAGAAAGGCCAAAATTGACTGTGTCGCTCAGGGGTTAAATACATGACACGGGTTTATATTAAAAACAAGTAAACCCCAAAAGATCTCTTCTATGTAAATAATGAAATTGTACGTTGCCCATGAGAGCTTACATCCTAAAAGCCACTGTACGCACTAAACTAACATTGACTAAACCTGCCAATAATGGTAGGACTGGCCTAATGTGTATTGGGATCTACTAATGCTTCCCCAACAAATTATGTTAGGGGATAGAGAGATCTAGCATGTTAGGATTTCCAGTGCCGATCATTTTGTTCTCCAGAACATAAACTACTGTCAAAGGAGTCTGGCATCTGCTCACTTATACAGAACACTGGAACATTTGGCCGTGTATAGGAGATCCAGGAAACGTAGGTGTTGTGGGGCCGATAGCTATCTATTTATTGTATATGGGAGTTTTTGTCTCAAAGTCTGGAGTTGTTGTTTAGCCCAATTCTTATATTGTCACTAATTTTATATGTATCAGAATCACTTATGACCTTACCTTATGACTTGTCATCAGTCACGTTTCCTGACTGCAGGATTACTATATGTTTTATACTTATACTTTACATATAAAATTTGTTATCCTTTAAAATGGTAAGAAATGATCTGAAAAAAACCTTTAGGGTAATGTTAAGCTGTGGATGTATTTTTCCATGTTACGTAACTCATATTTTAAAGTGTACACAATACTATAGAGAAATAGAGAAATATTTATTAGGATCGTATATATATATATATATATATATATATATATATATATATATATATATACATATATATATATATATACTAGAAGGTGGCCCGATTCTACGCATCGGGTATTCTAGAATTTACGTATTGTGTAGTTAATGTATGATTTTTGTTTTATATATATATATATATATATATATATATATATATATATATATGTTTAATCTCTTTTTTATTGAAAAATTATATATATAGATGTTGTGTGTAGTTGCCAAGTGTTTGTGTAGGGTGCTGTACATGTTCTGGGTGTTGTCTGGGTGTGGCGGGGAGTGTGAGCGGTGTTGTATGTGTGTTGCGTTGTTTGTGGAGCGCTGTGTGTCTGCAGTGTTGTCTGTGTGGGTGTGGGGTGCGTGTGTGTGTTTTGGGGGGAGGTATGTTTTGTGCAATGTGTGTGTTGTGCGGTATGTGCGTATATTTGTGTGTGCCGTGGTGTTTGTGTGTTGGGCGTTGTGTGTGTGCGGCGTTGTCTGTGTGTGTGGGTGTCTGTGTAGGGCGGTGTTTGGGGTTCCCAGTGTGTGTGTGTGTGTGTGTGGTGTGTTGTGCGGTGCGTGTGTGTTTTGGGGGGAGGTGTGCACCCCCCATTGTGCTCCATCCCCCATGCTGCGCACCCCCCATCGTGCTCCATCCCCCATGCTGCGCACCCCCCATCGTGCTCCATCCCCCATGCTGCGCACCCCCCATTGTGCTCCATCCCCCATGCTGCGCACCCACCATCGTGCTCCATCCCCCATGCTGCGAACCCCCCATCGTGCTCCATCCCCCACGCTGCGCACCCCCCATCGTGCTCCATCCCCCATGCTGCGCACTCCTCATCGTGCTCCACCCCCCATCGTGCTTCATCCCCCATGCTGCGCACTCCCCATCGTGCTCCATCCCCCATGCTGCGCACCCCCCATCGTGCTCCATCCCCCATGCTGCGCACCCCCCATCGTGCTCCATCCCCCATGCTGCGCACTCCTCATCGTGCTCCATCCCCCATGCTGCGCACCCCCCATCATGCTCCATCCTTCATGCTGCGCACCCCCCATCGTGCTCCATCCCCCATACTGCGCACCCCCCATCGTGCTCTATCCCCCATGCTGCGCACTCCCCATCGTGCTCCATCCCCCATGCTGCGCACCCCCCATCGTGCTCCATCCTTCATGCTGCGCACCCCCCATCGTGCTCCATCCCCCATGCTGCGCACCCCCCATCGAGCTCCATCCCCCATGCTGCGCACTCCCCATCATGCTCCACAGTCACACATCAGACAGTATACACGCACACACCCGATCGCATACACGCACAAACCGATCGCATACATGCACACACCCAATCGCATACACGCACACACCCGATTGCATACACGCACACACCCGATCGCATACACGCACACACACACTGACGATATCGCACATACGCGCTCACACACTCCCAACATCCGGAGATACCACATGCTTCCGGCCATGTGATCCTCAGGCACAGTATCGCCGCCGAGAAGTAAGCGATATCGCCGGATGTTGTGAGTATGTGGATGCGATCTGATGTGTGTGTGAGGTGTGTGTGAGAGTGAGTGTGAGCTGATGTGTGTGTGTCTGTTCTTATGTGTGTGTGTGTGTGTTCCGCCGCTGCAGGACCTTGATGTGCTCACCTGCTCCCGGTCGGCGTCTGGTGAGTATGACTGCGGGGTCTTCTTTCTTCTGTCTTCTCTCTTCTGGGGGGTGCCCGCTGCCTATAATGAAGTGTCTTGCAGTGTCTTTAACTCTTTCACCGCTGCATGACACTTCATTATTGACTGCACCGGTGTACGCTGGTTACCCGATGTTTATCATGGTTACCAGCATACACCGGCTCCGTCACGTCCCAGCATCGCAAGGTTATGTCTGGGCTGGGGGAGTCGGGGGTTCGTTTGAATTCGGGGGGAAGGGGCGTGGCCGAGCGGTCGATGCGTGCAGAGTGTCGGGGCGAGCGGCCAATCCATGCGGGGGGCGGGGCCAGGCCGAGGCGAGCGGCCAATCCGTGGGGGTGGGTGGGGCCAGGCCAAGCCCGGCGGCCAATCCGAAAGTTGTCACTGTAAGGACACAATTTTGGAGCAAGACAGACAGACAGACAGACAGAAAAAGGCAATTATATATATAGATATGACAAAAAAGACCAGTCGCACACTGTGAAAACCAAAATAAATTCTACCTTATACATAAATGGAGGTATTTAGAATAGTATGATGGCCACTGTAATTCCAGCCCAGCGCCCTTTCACGGCAACCTCCTTTGCTGGGTCCTACACTACACTTCATTACCCTCCTTTTTGTTCACCAGCTGATCTTGTAGGTTTTTAAAACCCAGAAAAGATGCAGTTTAGCGTAGGAACCAGCAAAGGAGGGTGCTGTGAAGGGGCGCTGGGCTGGTATTACAGTGGCCATTATAATATTCTAAATACCTCCATTTATGTATAAGGTAGAATTTATTTTGGTTTTCACAGTGTGCGACTGGTCTTTTTTGTCTTATATTTACACACCATCCAGATACGCACCTGTCCACATTGTAAAGGTGCTGCCAGTACAGTTTGAAGTCAGGTTAGTACCCGCGTGGGAAACCAGCAAGGGAACCCCTGTTTCATTCTGTTTTTTTCTATTATATATATATATATATATATATATATATATATATATATATATATATATATATATATATATATATATATTATATAAAGCTGAATGTGTGTATGTGTGTGTGTGTGTATGTATGTCCGGGATTGGCATCCACACTGTCGCAGCTACAGCCACACAATTTTGCACACTCACACTTCTGGACCCCGAGAGCGTCATAGGCTATGTTTTGAGGGGAAATTTTAACCCCGCTCTTTACAGTTATTCAACAAAAAAACGGCCTCCATTAAAGCGAATGGAGCTGGGAGCCACAGTGCAGCCAGAACTTCAGAAGAATGCGCGGCCACGCCCTTATATGGAATGTTGGCATGTCACAATGCAGCCAGGGAAAGAGACAGACATAGAAAGGGAAAGAGGCAGACACAGACAGGGTAAGAAACAGACATAGATAGGGTAAGAGACAGACACAAAGAGACAGACACAGACAAAGAAACAGACTGACAGGGAAAGAGACAGACAGGGAAAGAGAGGGAAAGACAGACAGGGAAAGAGACAGACAGGGAAAGTGACAGAGATAGATAGACAGACAGGGAAAGAGATAGATAGACAGACAGGGAAAGAGATTGAGACAGACGGAGAAAGAGACAGAGATAGTCAGGGAAAGAGACAGACATAGAGAGAGAGAGACAGAGATATATACAGAGGGGAGACAGACAGAGAATGGGAGAGAAACAGAGAGACTGTTACTGTCCCGGGCAGCGCCGGATGCTATGTTGTGAGGCGAAATTTTAACCCCGCGCGTTCCAATTTACCAATCAATTTTACCCCTAACTACATAATGGGCAAAAAATGAAACGAAAAGTGTTGGGGGCAAATTGACAGCTGCCAGATGTGAACAAGGGGGACTTAAAGAATGAGAGCGATGGCGCCAAAGAGTATATACTGTACAGTTGCTAAGGTGGGGACCCGACATAGGATACTCACCGGACTCAGGGATATGAACACACACACACAAAATGCACCACACACTACCACGCACTTGAACACATATACCACCCTCAGCAGTCAGCACACATTTCACCACACATACACCAACCTCACCACATAATCGCCGTAAACACACACAAGTCTGGTATTATCCTTCAAAAATAAAAATCTGATTAATAAGCAGCCAAACTACAAGCACAACAAATGTACCATATAGGAAATACGGCAGCTGTCAGTCACATGACCTGTCTATATGTGTATGTGTGAGCTAATATATAGTGTCAGGGGGGAGGGCTTTCTGTTGCCTGGAGATTTAGCAGGCTGCCAATAGCAACCAAACACAGCTTAGCTTCTATTTTGCTACAGTTAATTAATCTGAGCTCTGATTGGTTAACATAGGCAACAATTTATTAATTACATTTCTATCTATTTGTTTTGTGGTGTTTGTGTGCAGAATACATTTTTGTTAATACATTCTATTTTGTTAACAGCAGTTATTAACCCGGGCGAAGGTGGGTAGTACAGCTAGTTTATATATATATATATATATATATATATATATATATATATACACACATATACATATATATATGATTTCTTGTCAGCCTTACTCTTCTATGCCTTACAATATTACAATGCACTGTGAGTGGTGCATTAAAGTGGAATTCCAGCCACTTAAGTTTACTATCTACAATAGAACCTTGGTTAACAAAAACAATCCGTTCTGGGACTGTGCTTGTTAACCAAGTTATTCGTTCAGCAAAGCAAGATTTCCCATAGGAAATCATTGCAATGCAGACAATTCGTTCCACAACTTGTTAAATGTCCCATCCTGGTCCCCTATTGTGCCATTGCACACATGCACAAACACGCACAAACACACACAAACACGCACACACACATATTATGCTCACCTTACCTTCCGTTTCATTGACGGCCTCATGGTTCTTCTAGTTCACCACTACAGGATGTATATTGGGTAACCATCGCGACCGATGTCGGGACTTCCGCTGCCAGAACGCTGATGTCAAAGGCAGGAGATGCTTGCTTCTGATTGGCCAGCGTACTGCCCTTGAGTAGCGGCTGACAGTCGAAGTTTCTCCCTCGTTGCGATGGTTACCGATACACATCCTGTACCGGCGAACAACAAGAACCATGAGGCCGGTAATGGAACGGAAGGTACACATATTATGCTCACCATACCTTCCGTCCATCGCCGGCCTCCTGGAACTTGCAGTTCGCCGCTACAGGATGTGTATCGGGTAACCATCTCGACGATGGTTCCTCCTCTGTCAGCCACTACTCAAAGGCAGCACGCTGGCCAATCAGAGGCAAGTGGCTCATGCCCTTGACATCAGCGCTCTGGCAGCTGAAGTCCCGGCATCGGTCGCGATGGTTACCCGATACACATCCTGTAGAGGCGAACTGCAAGTTCCAGGAGGCCGGCGATGGAACAGAAGGTAAGGTGAGCATAATATGTGTGTGTGTGTGTGTGTTTGTGTGTTTGTGTGTGTGTGTTTTTGTGTGTTTGTGTGTGTTTGTGAGTGTTTGTGCATGCTTGTGTGGACTGCAAGAGCGGGTCAGATCGTAGTGGATGTATGGAACTGGAAGTGTGTGCGGTGAGTATTTTGCTCGTTCAGCAAAGCTTGCTCGTAAACTGAGTTAAAAATTTAAAGCAAGCTTTGCTCGTATAGCGAAATACTCGCTAACTGGATTACTCGTTAAGCGAGGTCCCACTGTATATCAATTCATTGGATAAATATACAAATAGGTTCTGGCTTCTGGGACCACCACCAATCATTGGAGTGATTATTCATTTTCCAACACAACTGTAGCTAGAAGACGTTTAAGTAGAGCTTCAATCGAGTATGTACCCTGTTGATGCATTAAAAGTCTAGTGATAAAGCCAAAGACATTGGCTGCTAATTGTTCCTGAAATTAGTCAATACCACATTAACAGAAATATATGTAAAACAGTTAGTTCAGCAGAGATTTTATAATGCAATCTTTTATCACTTATAACCATTTATCAATTGTTTAAATTCTATTAACTTTAAAAAAGAATCTGTTAGCAGGATTTCACACCCCAAACTATAAGTGCATGTAGCTCTTTCAGAGACAAGACCACCAATACCTTTATATGGCTGATCTGTTCCTCTATTACTGAGAAATCAGCATTTTAATTTTGAAGAGGTACTGTAGATCTGAAGCCTCTGTTACTCTAGCTCTATTTCCCGCTGACACTGTCTCCTCCTCCTGCTTAACACTAGAAGTCCCAGAAATTTCAAGCTCCCCCCTGAAGTCCCAAAAGAGGGTCAAATGACAAATACAATAAACTGAATAGAACTAACAAGAAACTAAATGGCTAAACTCAATGGAAAACAACAACCTCCTGTGGTGCGACAGTAATGGCTTTAATTACAGAACAAAAGACGGTGATTATAGGATGTTAGCTAAAATCCTTCAGGTCATTCGACCCGTCTCTGGGTTCCAAAGGTAGAAATGTTAAATGAGCCCTCTCTGGGACTCCTAGTGTTAACTGAAGGTTCCTTTGCCTAAAGTCACATACCATAGAGGCTCAGTATCAGAGAAATAAACTGCCAGGTAAAGGTATTGCTGGACTTGTCTTTAAAAGAGCTACATGTACATATAAATATCTTGGGGATGAAATCCTGCTGGCAGACTTCCTTTAACCTCTTCACCATCCAGTCTGTTTCCACCTTCATGACTAGGCCATTTTTTGCAATTCTTATCAATGTCACTTTGACAGGTTATAACTCTGGAACTCTTCAACATGATTCTGAGATTCTTTTTTCTGACATATTGTACTTCATGACAGTCGTATATGTAGGTTGAAATTTTTGGCTCTTATTTGTGAAATTATCGGAAATTTGGCAAAAATTTAGCAATTTTCAAACTTAGAATTTTTATGTCCTTAAATCCGAGAGCCATGTCACACAAAATAGTTAATAAATAACATTTCCCACATGTCTACTTTACATCAGCGCAATTTTTGAAACATAATTTTTTTTGTTAGCACGTTAGAAGAGTTCAAAATTCATCAGCAACTTCTCATTTTTCCAACAAAATTTACAAAACCATTTTTTTTAGGGACCAGATCACATATGAAGTGACTTTGAGAGGCCTAGGTGACAGAAAATACCCAAAAGTGATACCATTCTATAAAGTGCTCAAAACCACATCCAGGAAGTTTATTAACCCTGTAGGTGCTTCACAAGAACTAAAGGAATGTGGAAGGAAAAAATAAAAAATTTACTTTTTCCCCACAAAAATGTTATTTTACAATACAACTTTGTATTTTCTCAAGGGTACCAAAAAAAATGCACCATACAGTTTGTTGTGCAATTTCTCCTGCGTACGATGATTATTATTATTATTATTATTATTATTATATCGCCATCAATTCCATGGCGCTTTACATGTGAAAGGGGTGTACATAATAGGGACAAGTACAATAATCATAAACAATACAAGATAAAGACAGGTACAGGAGGATAGAGGTCCCTGTCCGCGAGGGCTCACAGTCTACAAGGGATAGGTGAGGATACGGTAGGTTAGGGTAGAGTTGATTGTGCGGCGCTGTATCAGACTGAGGGTTACGGCAGGTTGTAGGCTTGTCGGAAGAAGTGGGTCTTCAGGTTTCTTTTGAAGCTTGTCAAGGTAGGCGAGAGTCTGATGTGTTGAGGCAGAGCATTCCAGAGTATGGGGGAGGCACGGGAGAAATCTTGGATGCGATGGTGGGAAGAGGAGATGAGAGGGGAGTAGAGAAGGAGGTCTTGTGTGGATCGAAGGTTACGTGCAGATAAGTACCGGGAGACTAGGTCAGAGATGTAGGGAGGAGACAGGTTGTGGATGGCTTTGTATGTCATGGTTAGTGTTTTGAACTGGAGTCGTTTGGCAATGGGAAGCCAGAGAAGGGATTGGCAGAGAGGAGAGGTCGGGGAGTAGCGGGGGGACAGGTCAATGAGCCGGGCAGCATAGTTTAGAATAGATTGTAGGGGTGTGAGACTGTTAGAAGGGAGGCCACAGAGCAGGAGGTTGCAATAATCCAGGCGGGAGATAATAAGGGCATGTACTAGGGTTTTTGCAGCTTCTTGGGAAAGGAATGTACGGATCCAGGAAATATTTTTGAGTTGGAGGTGGCAGGAGGTGAAGAGGGCTTGAAAGAGAGATCAGAGTCTAGGATTACTCCCAGGCAGCGAGCACGTGGCACTGGGGAAAGTGAGCAGCCATTGATATTGATGGATATGTCAGGTGGGGGGGTTGAGTAAGGAGTAGGAAAGACAATGAATTCAGTTTTGTCCATGTTCAGTTTTAGGATGATACCTTACATATGGTGGAAATCTACAGTTTGGGCATATTGCAGGGCTCGGAAGGAAATTTGAATTTCAATTTTTTAACACAGAATTAGCTGGAATCATTAGAGAACACCATATCGCATTTGCAGAGCTCGGTGATGTGCCTAAAAAGTAGAGCCCTCCCTTACGTGACCCTGTTTTGGAAACTAGACCCCTCAAAGAATTTATCTAGAAGTTTGGTGAGCATCTTGAACTCCTAGGTGGTTCACTGAATTTTATTACTTTGAGCCATGAAAATAAAAGAAATATATTTTTACCACAAAATTGTTACTTCAACCAAATAGCTTTTGCTCACAAAGGTAACAGAAAAAATGCACCATATAATTTATTTTTCAAGTTCTCCTGAGTACACTGATATCTCATATGTGGTAGAAATCAACTGTTTGGGAGCACGGCATGGCTCGGAAGGAAAGGAACACCATTTGACTGCAAAATTCGCTGGAATCATTAGCGGACGCCATGCTGCATTTGGAGAGCCCTTCCTGTGCCTAAACAGTGGGGCTCCCCCACAAGTGACTCGATTTTAGAAACTAGTCAAGCAATTTATCTAGATAGTTGGTGAGTGCTGTGAACCCCTAGGTGCTTCACAGAACATTATATGGTTGAGCCATGAAAATGAGAAAATACATTTTTTACCACAAAAATATTGTTTTAACACCAAAGCTTTCATTTCCACAAGGGTCACAGGGCATAATGGACCATACCATTTTTATGTACAAGGATACCCCATATGTGGTCAAAAAATACTTTTGAGGCACAGTGCAAAAAAGGGAAGGAACACCATACTTGAGATTAAATTTAGTTGGAATGGTTTGCAGGTGCCATGTCACATGACATGAGGTGCCTAAACAGTGGATCCTCGCCACAAATGACCCCATTTTGGAAACTATGTCGCTCAAGGAATTTTTCTAGATGTTTGGTGAGCACCTGGAACATACAGGTGCTTCACGGAATTTTATAACGTTGAATCGTGAAATTGAAAAAATACATTTTGAACCTAAAAACAGTTACTTTAACCCCAAATTTCCAATTTAACAGTAGGAATAGGTAAATATGCAGGATAAATATGAACCACACTGTATTGTGATCTTTTAGTGGCAGAATGAACACATTAAAAGCAGTTGAAGAATTAGCTTTATTTATCTATTACTTACTCCATTTACCTTGCGGTATAATTGATTAGGTGGCTTTATTCCTTTGGTCAGTACCATTACAGCCATACCAGATTTATATAGTTTTTATTAATTAGGTTTGGCGACTAAAAAAGCATTTCACAAAATAAAGGTTTTTTGCATCACTGAATTTTGAAGGCTATAGTTTTTTTATTTTTCAGCCAACAGTCATGTTAGGGCTTTTTTTTCTGGATGAGTTAGAAGTTTTATTATTATTATTATTATTTATTATTATAGCGCCATCAATTCCATGGCGCTTTACTTGTGAAAGGGGTGTACATAATAGGGACAAATACAATAATCATAAACAATACAAGACACAGACAGGTACAGGAAGATAGAGGTCCCTGCCCGTGAAGGCTCACAGTCTACAAGGGATAGTTGAGGATACAGTAGGTTAGAGTAGAGTTGATTGTGTGGCGCTGTATCAGACTGGGGGTTACGGCAGATTGAAGGCACCATTTCGGGCCACATAATATTTTTGATCGCTTTTTATGCTGCTTTTTGTAAGGCATAATCAAGAAGAAACAGCAATCACCACTCCATAAAAGTGAAAAGACGCTCTGTCACGCTCCGGTGATTGGTGCAAAAAAAACAACCCAACCCGCATTCCCGAATTGCTGTTTCTTCTTGATTATGCCTCACAAAAAGCGATCAAAAAATATTATGTGGCCCAAAATGGTGACAATAAAAATTCGAACTCATCCAGCAAAAAAAGCCCTCACTTGACTGTCGGCTGAAAAATAAAAACTATAGCCTTCAAAATTCAGTGATGCAAAAAAACATTATTTTGTGAAAAGCATTTTTAGTCGCCAAACCTAAAATAACTAAATAAATCTGGTATGACTGTAATGGTACTGACCCAAGGAATGAAGCCACCTAATCACTTATACCGCAAGGTGAATGGAGTAAAAAACAAATAAATAAAGATAATTCATCAACCGCTTTTAATTTGTTCATTCTGCCACTAAAAGATCAGAGTACGGTGTGGTTCATATTTATCCTGCGCTCTACGCCGAGTACTTACACCGTGATTATGTGTAAGGGTGCATACCTACAATTAGTGTTAGCAGTGTTTTAGACGCTGCGTCCAAAACACTTCATTGTCCAGTACACACGCAGTTGAGGAATTTATAGAAATCCTGTGCCCACTGTGCTTCTTTTCTCTGCAGCGTAAACTGACATGTGGCGCAGATTCCTGTCATGTCAATTTATGCTTGTGGAGACGCGAGTGTTCTGCAAGAGTAAAACAAAGCGAAAGTCCACAACGCCCCAAGCCCTGATCGTGGGCACAGCAAGCTGTGGTTTCCTGCAAAGAATGATTTTGTTGCCGCAGGAAAAGACAAACTGTGTCCAGGACACAGCATGTGTGGATCATGGGCACATACTCTAAATCTCTGAAAAACATGATTCAGACAAAATTCCCAATGGAAAATTCACTGTATTGAGGCAGAGGCAGTCATTTTGACCTCACGTCAGGAGTGTCGTCTTGCGGTGTCCATCTTTTTACGCCTCTTTACAGGGGTGTACAAAAGTGCGGTCATCTACAGTTTTGGTCACTTTTGAAAAGATGGACACCGTTGAAAAGACGCCAAACAAAGTCCGGAGTAACTCTGCTGCCTCATTAGTGAATAGAACCGTCGCGGTTTCACCTGAACCATGTATTTAGTAGATGGAAATCTCATTGTAAGAACTCAACATAGAGCACCAGATAAATGTGAACTGCTCCAAAATGTTCTGTACCAAAATCAACACGAAAACACAAGTTCCTACTCAGATCCGCCATCTGTTAATGGAAATATAGGGGGCTTCGATGTTACTGGTAGCACAAAGGCTCTGGAAAAATATGATGGCTCCACCCCTCAAAAAAGAAATCTAGAAAAATCAGCGCTCCCAAATCCAAATGCCGCCCTCTCTTCTGAGCCCCACAATGTACATAAACCACAGTTAGCGTCCACATGTTTGGCATTATTGTAGTGAGTAGAGCTCGCCTAAATGTGCGAGTTGCAGATTTCCAGAAGCACAAGCTGGGCACAATGTACAGGCACTACAATGTACTGGGCATGACAAGGACTTATTTTAAATTTGGAATTCTGCAACATTCACTGTGTTTGACTCCATAGATGTTTTCCAGAGGCTAAATTGTCAGTAAGCCGATAGAAGAATTCCCAGAGGGGTGTAATTTCCTAAATTTGGTCACTTGAGGATATTTCTTCTGTTTTAGCACTTGGGAGCTCTGCAAATGGAGTCCAGAAACTATTCTAGGAAAATCTTTGCTCCAAAAATCAAATGGCGCTCCTTCTTAGGGTTAATATGATTACAGTGATACCACATTTATAGATTTTTTTTTTCATGTTTTGCCTCTTTTACACCATAAAATGTATTTTATTTGAAAAGAACATTTTTTGCATTGCTGTATTCTGAGAGATAATTTTGGAAAGGTGCCAACAATTTTTTCCAGCCCATTTTTGGCGTTTTGTGTAAAATTACGTCCAGTTTGCCCTTTTTTTGTGCAATTGCAATATTTTATTCTAAGAGAAGTACTTCATTTTCTGGAACAATTTAAAGGTGTATCAGCACTTTCGGCCATGATTGTATATGTATACAGTGGATATTACATTGTGTAAAAGACTTTCTCTTTAAAAATTAAGCAAAGATAATTCATTGGTCTAAAGCCCGCTAAACACGCTTCAATATATCTCACAATCCGTCGTTGGGGTCAAGTTGTAAGTGACGCACATCCGGCATCGTTTGTGACGTATCTGCGTGTGACAGCTACATGCGATCAGGATTGAACGCAAAACCGTTGATCGCAAACACATCGTATCATTCTCTAGAATTGAGCGTTTTGTTGCAAGAACCTAGTCAATTGTAACGTGTGACATGCCTCATACGATTTTGTTGTCTGATGCTATGTGCGCAGGTGTGCGCTCTGCACCGCAGCTTAAAAAAGGTCCGCTTCAGAGCGCAGCTGAAAAGCTGCGTTCTGAAGCGCCTCACAATGTCTGTCATGCACTAATCTCTGTCAGTCCGTCACTATCTCTGTCCCTCACTCTCTGTCCATGTCAGTCTATCCCCCTCTCTCATATACTCACCGATCCCCGATCCCTGGCGCTGCACGGCATTCACACTGCTCCGGCGGCTTTTACTGTTTTGAAAAAGCCGGCCGCCCATTAAACAATTTCGTATTCCCTGCTTTCCCCGCCCACCAGCGTCTATGATTGGTTACAGTGAGACACGCCCCCACTCTGAGTGACAGGTGTCACACTGCACCCAATCACAGCAGCCGGTGGGCGTGTCTATACTGTGTAGTGAAATAAATAATTAAATAATTAAAAAAAACGGCGTGCGGTTCCCCCCATTTTTAAAACCAGCCAGATAAAGCCATACGGCTGAAGGCTGGTATTCTCAGGATGGGGAGCTCCACGTTATGGGGAGCCCCCCACCCTAACAATATCAGCCAACAACCGCCCAGAATTGCCGCATACATTATATGCGACAGTTCTGGGACTGTACCCGGCTCTTCCCGATTTGCCCTGGTGCGTTGGCAAATCGGGGTAATAAGGAGTTATTGGCAGCCCATAGCTGCCAATAAGTCCTAGATTAATCATGGCAGGCGTCTATGAGACACCTTCCATGATTAATCTGTAAGTTACAGTAAATAAACACACACACCCGAAAAAATCCTTTATTAGAAATAAAAACACACACATATACCCTGGTTCACCACTTTAATCAGCCCCAAAAAGCCCTCCTTGTCCAGCGTAATCCAGGATGATCCAGCGTCGCTTCCACCGCAGCTGCATGGAGGTGACCGGAGCCGCAGCAGACACAGCCGTTCCGGTCACCTCCATGCAGCAAATGAAGACAGCCGTGCGATCAGCTGCTGTCACTGAGGTTACCCGCGGCCACCGGTGGATGCAGCGGTGGATGCAGCGGTGGCCGCGGGTAACCTCAGTGACAGCAGCTGATCGCGCGGCTGTCTTCATTTGCTGTGTGGAGGTGACCGGAGCGGCTGTGTCTGCTGCGGCTCCGGTCACCTCCATGCAGCTGCGGTGGAAGCGACGCTGGATCATCCTGGATTACGCCGGACAAGGAGGGCTTTTTGGGGCTGATTAAAGTGGTGAACCAGGGTATATGTGTGTGTTTTTATTTCTAATAAAGGATTTTTTCGGGTGTGTGTTTATTTACTGTAACTTACAGATTAATCATGGAAGGTGTCTCATAGACGCCTGCCATGATTAATCTAGGACTTATTGGCAGCTATGGGCTGCCAATAACTCCTTATTACCCCGATTTGCCAACGCACCAGGGTAAATCGGGAAGAGCCGGGTACAGTCCCAGAACTGTCGCATCTAATGTATGCGGCAATTCTGGGCGGCTGTTGGCTGATATTGTTAGGGTGGGGGGCTCCCCATAACGTGGAGCTCCCCATCCTGAGAATACCAGCCTTCAGCCGTATGGCTTTATCTGGCTGGTTTTAAAATTGGGGGGAACCGCACGCCGTTTTTTTTAATTATTTAATTATTTATTTCACTACACAGTATAGACACGCCCACCGGCTGCTGTGATTGGGTGCAGTGTGACACCTGTCACTCAGAGTGGGGGCGTGTCTCACTGTAACCAATCATAGGCGCTGGTGGGCGGGGAAAGCAGGGAATACGAAATTGTTTAATGGGCGGCCGGCTTTTTCAAAACAGTAAAAGCCGCCGGAGCAGTGAGAAAGCCGTGCAGCGCCGGGGATCGGGGATCGGTGAGTATATGAGAGAGGGCTGGTAACTTCAGTTACTCAGGAGATTAGCGGTCACCGGTGAGTCTTCACTGGTGACCGCTAATCAGGACGCGACACAGACAGAGCCGCAGCATCACAATGAAGTCGGGTGAAGTTCACCCGAGTTCATTCTGACAGTGCGGCTCTGTCTGTGTCTGCTGTCATCTGCCATTCAGCTCTGCTACATGGCTGTCTGTGTCTGCTGTCATCTGCCATTCAGCTCTGCTACATGGCTGTCTGTGTCTGCTGTTAGCGGCCATGTAGCAGAGCTGAATGGCAGATGACATAGTAAAAACGCATCCCTACACATTACACACGCTTGGCAAGTCAATAAATAAAAAAAAAAAAAAGGTGCCCAATGCATACGTCACAGAACACATGATCTAAAGGATCGCACACACAATTGACCAATTTAACATAGACTACTAACGCTCGTGTGACAGCAAATGAACGACCAACGTGAAATCTCATAGATCCCGTATGCAACCTGGGCGTGTCACATCGCAAATGCGATTGTA
Source organism: Anomaloglossus baeobatrachus (assembly GCF_048569485.1). Lineage (NCBI taxonomy): Eukaryota > Metazoa > Chordata > Amphibia > Anura > Aromobatidae > Anomaloglossus > Anomaloglossus baeobatrachus. The sequence goes on from NC_134361.1 coordinate 87,154,879, forward strand.
CAACTAATTGCAACGTGTAAAGTGGGCTTTAGGCTTGAAGTATTTAGAACATCTAACTTCAGTTCTGTCCTATCCATCAGTAAAAGATAGGAGTCAGTCAGTGTTGCATTGTAGAATATGGACTTATGTATTATGAGTGATGAGTAGTGATGAGAAGGAAGGTCACATCTCTAAAGGTTTGGATTGAGCAATGATTTTATGTATCAGAAGAAAAAAAGAAAGTGTGTTGAGTCATAAGATACAATGCGTAGATAATTTTAGTTGCTCAGTAAGACGTTTTTGTGATGTTAAAGGAAAATTTATGACTGATGTAAAGTCAAGGAAAACTAAAATAGTTTTGTAAAGAGGATTCTGCAGTCCTAAGCAGAAAACAGCAGGACACATAAAGCCTATAAATTACTATAAACTCTGTAACAGTAATGTACTCTGAGATTGCATGTATTAATGTTATACATCTGTAAGAAAGATGTGATTGTAATCAGATTTTCTTGCAGAAAGACTTACTCCCGAAGGCTACTTTATAAGAAACAACTGCCTTTTTACGTTTGGAGATACGTTTTATAGAAAATAAACACCTTGCGTTGATATTTTTTATCTCAGACCACTCGGTTGAAAGAAAAAAACAGACAAGTACTGTATATTTCCTTATTGCATAACACTGGTCCAATTGGAATCCAATGTTTTATTGGATCACACTCGGACTGAAAATACGGACGTCTCCACGAGCCCTTAAGTTGAGTTAAAATGTGATAGATTTGTAATGGACTGAAAATCCCCATCATTCCCAGTATGCTATATGGGGATTGTGTTTCCCATACACAATCCACATTTATCAGAAATATTTGTATGGATTTTCAAATCTGATCATGCCAAATTATAATGCAGAACTGAGGGTGGAATGCCAAAGAACGAGATAACTTAATCCCTAACCGACAGGAAGACGCTCTCCAAAATTTGTCATGAACTGAGTTCCTCTATCCGAGACAATATTAGAAGGAACTATGTGGAGTTTAACAACTTTGCCAACAAAGACCTGAGCTAAAGTCTTACCATCAGATAAGGATGTTAAGGTGATAAAATGTGTCATTTTAGAAAACCTATCAACAATCACCAAAATGTAGGGTAAATCCATTATAAAATTCATAGTGATGTATGTCCAAGGTAAGGTTCACTGGGAACACTCAAAGGCTGCAAACATCCAGAAGAACAAGAGTGATAAGCCTTAGAGCCCACACAGATAGCACAGGCAGACACATAGACTACTACATCCCTCTGAATTTTGGGCAACCAAAAGAGAACAAGTAAAACAGGAAAATACAGCTCAAATTAATAATTTCTTTTTTATTTCTTGAGAATTTCAAGTACACAGGACATCAAAACTTCCACAAGGAATCCTCTATAATAGCATATGCAGCGTCGGACTAGCTAGCGGAGGAATCTTCAGTAATATCAGGCCTGGCCATGGTTACCGGCACTGAACTCTGGAGCTCTCACCTGAGCTCCAGAGTGCAGCCTGGACTGAACCGTGAGCGCCAAGTGATTGATTCCCGGCGACTGCGGTTCAGTTCATGACAGCTGCAGAGAGGCCAGGCTGCACTCCGGAGCTGTCACCTGAGCTCCGGATTGCAGACCGACCTGTCTGTAGCTGTCGTGAACTGAACCGCAATCGCCGGGGAATCAATCACTCGGCACTCGTGGTTCAGTCCTGCAAACCCCGAGTTCAGTCTAGGCTGCACTCCGGAGCTCAGGTGAGAGCTCCGGAGTTCAGTACAGGTAACCGCGGCCAGGCCTGGTATTACTGGAGATTCCTCCGGTAGCCAGTCCGATACTGAGCATATGAATAAACATGTTTCTGGTGTGTTTCCACCCTCTATCACCAAAAGTGATGCAATATGAGATCCAGAGTTCATTTAACCCCAAGCTATCCAGCAAGAACAGAATCATTATGTTCCCCCAAGGCCTTAAGTGAAAGATTCAGAGGGACAAACTACTTATTCACCGGAACCCCAGCTGGCGCATCACATTGAGCTTCTTCAATCTCAGATTCAAAATCAGTACTAAGCACCGACACCACCACTCCCTTCTAAAGAATGGGGACAGGTGCCTCACAGGATTCTCCTCCCATCAGAAAACTCCTGGACAAAGAATCGGCCTTAATGTTTTTGGAACCAGGGCAATAAGTTATAAAGAAATTAAACCTATTTGTCACAGTGTTTGGCTAAAAACTTGCTGCGTGTCAGAACTACTATATGGCTATATCTCTCTGAGTGATTGCTATGAGTTTGAGTTTTTGTTTTTCCCCCATCTGTTTATTTGTGTTGGATTAGTCACTCCTATACTGGCCCTCTCCTGGGTGGAGAAAGGGGGGGTACTAGACCAGGGTTGTTCAGGAGCTAGGGTTAGGAAGGCAGCCCAAACATGATCAGCTTCAGACGTATCTTTGGGATCATGGTCAGCCAGGGTTCCCCTAGCCTGAGGGCCAATTTAGGCTCCCCTGTTCCTAGTGATTCCATCACACCCCTTGACACTATTGAAAAACAATGACTACTGAGCTTGTCTCAGTGTAAGATACTTTGCAGACTCAAGATAGAGAAGATTTTTATAGTTGGTAATTACTGTAACAAGACAGATAGCTCCCTCCAAAAGGTGTCGCCATTCCTCAAAATGCTACTTTGATCGCAAGTAATTCCCTGTTGTTCAGTAGACGATAGTTTCTTAGAGAAAAAGGCGCATGGACACAACTTACCAAGAGTCGGACCCTGAGACAACACAGCTCCTACGCCCACTTCTGACGCATCAACCTCCACCGTAAAAGGCTGAGATACATCAGGCTGCATTAATACAGATGCCAACAAGAAGCATTTTTTTTAAGCCTGTCCTACGCATAGAAAGCAGCCTCAGATCATCTCAATAAGTCTGTACCTTTTTTAGTCATGTCAGTGACAGGTCTTGCAATGGCAGAAAAGTTTGTAATAAATTTTCTGTAATACTTTGCAAAACCTAAAAAACGTTGTGCAGCCTTAAGGTTTTCAGGACAGTCCTATTTTAACATAGCCTGTAATTTACTGGGATCCGTCTGAAAACCTGCTGCCAAAATTATATACCCCAAAATAGGAAGTTCCTGTACAGCGAATACAGTACACACTTCTCAAGTTTAGCATATAACCTATCTCTGAGAATTTGTAGTAATTGTCTAACATATTCCATGTGAGACCCATAATCCTGTGAGTATATGAGGATGTTATCTAAGTAAATGAGACACCGAAAGGAAACCAAAGCAAATAGCCAAGATAAAACATATTTTTTATTAAATAAATTAAAAAGGCAAGGTAAAAGAACAGTGAATGAAGAGGCAACAAAGCACAGCAGGAAAGCAGATGAAAAATACAACCACAGAGCAGCTCTAAATAGCCCCATTCATCTGACACCAGGGGGTAGACTAAGTAAATTACATGTGCAAATCATCTAACCCCTTGTGTTACTGAGACACAAGGTTAGAATAAGGTGCTATGCTATAAAGTACAATGCTATAAAGAGAGGTGTCGATACATAAAGCTATTGAGAGTAAAACATACCAAGTGGCATCTCCTCCTGCTGATGCTGGCGCCAAGTTCCCCACGCGCGTTTCAGCTTGAAAGCCCCTGACAAAGAGGCTATTTAGAGCTCTGTGCAGTTGTATTTTTCATCTCCTTTCCTGCTGTGCTTTGTTACCTCGTCATTCACTGTTCTTGTACCTTGCCTTTTTAATTTATTTAATAAAAGTTACGTTTTATCTTGGCTATTTGCTTTGGTTTCCTTTTAGTGTCTAACTTGAATGCACTACATTTAGCCTGGGTGAATTTATTTTCTGCCGTTGTGACTATCATGCTTGGGTTTATCATACCTTTACGTATACTATTTCATAGAATGGTAGAGTTGCAAGGGACCTCAAGGGACATCGGGTCCAACCCTCCTACGAGTGCAGGCTTTCCTAAATCATCCCAGCTATATGTTTATCCAATTTCTGCTTGAAGATTTACATTGATGGAAAGCTCACCATCTCCCGTGGTCGCCTGTTCCACTCCCTGACTGCCCTCACTTTCAGAAAGTTTTTCAAAATTCTAATCTAAATCTCCTTCCTTTAAGTTTCATCACATTGCTTCTTGTACTTCCTTGTGCTAAAGAGAATAGGGTAGTTACCTCTGCACTGTGACTACCTTTCAGATATTTGTAGACCGCTATTAAGTCTCCTCTCAGCCTCTCTTTTTCAAACTAAACATCCCTAGTTATTTTAGCCATTCTTCATATGACATGGTTTGCAGACCTTCTACCATCTTGGTTGCACTTCTCTGGACTTGCTCCAGTATATCGATGTCTTTCTTGAATTGGGGTGCCCAGAACTGTACACAGTATTCCAGGTGGGTTCTGATCAGGGCATAGTATAGGGGAATAATTACCTCTCTTGATCTAGATTCAATTCTTGTCTTGATACATCCCAGAATTTTGTTGGCCTTTTTAGCTGCAGCTCCGCATTGTTGGCTCATGTTGAATCTGGGATCCACTATTATGCCCAAGTCCTATTCCCTGGTGCTATCACCTAGTTCTATTCCTTCCTTTTTTTATGTGCTTTTTACATTTCTTTTACCCAGATGTAGGACTTTGCATTTGTCCCTGTTAAAAAACATTCTGTTCTGCTCTGCCTATTGTTCCAGTGTGTCTAGATCCTTTTGAATACACTCTCTTTCCTCTCTAGTGTTGGCTACTCCTCCTATCTTTGTATCATCTGTGAATTTTATGAGTTTACCAATAATTCCATTATCCAGATAATTTATAAAGATATTAAACAGCACTGGCCCCAGGACAGAGCCTTGCGGCCCCCACTTTTGACTTTCCTTCAGGTTGATGTGTAGCCATTTAGTATTACTCGTTGCGCCCGATCATTAAGCCAGTTCTGAATCCATCTAACTGATCTTTTGTCAATTCCATACTTGATTATTATTGTTTCAGTGAGAATGGTCATGTGATACTTTATCAAATGCCTTACTGAAGTCAAGGTATACTATATCCATGGCATTCCCCTGGTCCAACCATTCAGTGACTTTGTTGTAGAATTAAGTCAGGTTGGTCTGAAAAGATTTATTGGTCATAAAGCCGTGCTGGTTTTGGTTGATAAATGCCTTCCCATCCAGGTACCTAAGTAAATGTTCTTTGACAATTTGCCCGAAGATTTTTCCTGCAATAAAGGTCAGGCTTACTGGCATGTAATTCCTTGGATCCTCCTTTTCCCCCCTTTTGTAGATAGGAACCACATTTGCCCTTTTCCAATCTAGAGGGACCTCTCCTGTTTCCCATGACTTATTGAAGATTATTGCAAGCAGTACTATTATTTCCTCAGCTATGTCTTTCAGGACTCTAGGGTGTAAATCATCTGGACCTGGGGACTTGGTTTTCTTTAATTTGTCTAAGTGTTCTAATATAAATTCTTAGCTTATTGTCAACTTGGACTCCTCCGGACCATCATTTCTATCATGATTATTGTTGATGCTTGCATTAGTTTTTTGGGAGAAGACAGATACAAAATACGAATTTAGTATCTCCACCTGCTGTTCTGCCTTGTTGACTGTTTCACTTTTTTGATTCTGCAGGACTCCTATGGTCTCCTTCACTTTTCTTTTGCTTTTAACATATCCCCAAAATCCTTTTACTTTATTAATGGCCTCTTTTGCAAGCCTCAATTCGTGTTCGTTCTTAGCTCCTTTGACGCTTGTCTTGCAGAGTCTACAAACTGCCATATATTCTTTCCTAGGTATAACCCCCATCTTCCACTTCATGTATGTTTCCTTTTTTCTTTTTAAGCAGGTGATGTAATTTTTTGTTCATCCATCCTAGTTTCTTTAGGACTTTCCCATTTTTCTTCTTTTTAGGTAGTTATTTCTTGTGCATTAAGGAATTACTTATGGAAGATTTCCCATCCTTCGTGTGCAGTTTTGTGCCTAAGAATTAGGTGCCATGGAAATCTACCAATTTTTGCCTTTAGGCCCTTGAAGTCCTCTCTGCTAAAGTCAAGCCTTGAAGTCGGTGTCTTCTCAAGTGTTCCCCCTCTTGCAACCCCAAACTCAAGGAAAGCATGATCGCTAAGTCCCAGTGTCCCTGCTACCCTTAGTCCCTTAATCGTATCCTCGTTGTTTGTTAGGACTTAAGGCGGCTTTACATGCTGCGACATCGCTCAAGCGATCTCATTGGGGTCACGGAATTTGTGACGCACATCCGGTCGCTTTCGCAATTCCGTTGTGTGTGACACCTTTGAGAGATTTTGCATCATTGCAAAAACGTGCAAAATCGCTCATCGGTGACATGGGGGTCCATTCTCGAATATCGTTGCTGCAGCAGCAACGATGTTGTTCCTCATTCCTGCGACAGCACACATCAGTACGTGTGACACCGCAGGAACGAGGAACCTCTCCTTACCTGCCTCCCGACCGCAATGCGCTCATCTTCGCCCCTCCGCTTCTATTGGGCGGCGGTTCAGTGACGCGGCTGTGACGTCACTGTGATGCTGAACGAACTGCTTTCTTAGAAAGGAGGCGGTTCGCCGGTCACAGCGACGTCGCAGGGCAGGTAAGTAGTGTGACAGGTCTGGGCGATGTTGTGCGCCACAGGCAGCGATTTGCCCATGTCGCACAACCGATGGGGGCGGGTACCCACGCTAGTGATATCGGTCACGATATCGCAGCGTGTAAAGCGGCCTTAGGTCCAAGATGGCTGTTCCCCTTGTATTTTCTTCTACCAGCTGGGAAATGAAGTTGTCTGCAAGGCAGGATAAAAATTTGATAGATCCTTTACTCTACCAGTGAGGGTTTCCCAATGAATGTCTGGGTAGTTGAAATCTCCTATGATCACTTTTTCATGTTTTTTTGAGAAAGTGACCTGGTGGTTTGTAGTGATGAGCGAGTACTAAAATGCTCGGGAGCTCGAGGCTCGGGCCGAGCATCTCAAAATACTCGTGTACTCGGCCCGAGCACCGAGCCCAATGTTAACCTATGGGAGACCCGAGTATTATTCTGAAATGACCCCCGGCAGCATGTAGAAACCATAAAACTGTAAATTAAAAAAAAAAACGTGCGTGTGTGTGTAAGCGTGCATATATATATACACGCGGAGTGGAGTGCGGGAGGGGCCGTAGCCGAGCGGGGAAGTGTCGGGCTAAAGGCACGGTCATGCTGTGCGTGCCGGCCAATCACGGCAATTCCACAAGTAACAGGGCTGTGGCATTGCAGTGGTCTGCCAGCCAATCCCTGCATAAGGGATGGCTGTAAAAAGAGCGCCAACATGAAGACCACGAGTACAGCACGAGTATCGCGAGATTACTCGGTACCCGCCGAGTAGCCCGAGTACATTGATACTCGTGCGAGTACCGAGTAGTAACAAGCATACTCGCTCATCACTAGTGGTTTGTAATAAACACCTATTATCATACCCTTCCCTTTGTTTACCCCATGAATCCTTAACCAAATATTTTCTAATAGATTCTCATTCTCTGAAACTTTAATTTCTGGGAGATGTGCTCTTTTTTTACATACAATGCAACTTCACCTCCTCTTTTGTTAGTTCTATTCTTTTTGAATAAGTTGTATCCTTCCATTTGTATGTTCCAATCGTGCGTGTCACTCCACCAGGTTTCTGTGATGCCGGTGACATCATAATTTTCTTTGTGTATTACTAGCTCTAGTTCTCCTTGTTTATTTCCCATGTTTTGGGCATTTGTGTAAAAACATTTTAGTTTGTGCTCTGTTGCTCCCCTTTTCTTAGTTTCCTTCTGAGTCTCCTGTCTTCTGTCCTCTCTACCACATCTAGTATCCTTGGTTAGTACATCCATTAACTGTATGTTTTTGTCTGATATTTTTCTTCTCATCCCTTTCTCTTCTAGTTTAAATCCATTCCATATCATCGCATTGTGGGCATGACATCCTTTTTTATCTGGACTTTGGCCACATATGACCATGGATCAACATAGTGAGAGAGACATTTACTTTAAACAAATTATATGGTTAATTCTTGTGGTCAGTTCTATACATATGTGACTAGATATTTTGTTAAATGGATTATATGTTACGAGATTATGGATTGATTATACAGTGTCCGGTTTGACCTCTCAGTTTTTAATTGTGTGTACTTTTTTTAAAAAATGAAAATGTGTCACTAAGCCTAAATACATTTTTTAATACTGATTTTTGCACTTATATATTATGTAGATTTTTTACTACAATAAAGATTTTTCTTTTTTCATCTCGCTTGTACATAATTTCACATGCGTTTTCTTCAAAATCTATATGTGATGGCTAAAAATAGAAAAGCATAAAAAAACAAAAATCAATAAGAAAAAAATTAGATTTGAAGGAATTTTCATAAACCCAAATTTTGCATACCTGTGCAATTAGGCATTCTTATGTACTTGTTATTTGATGATTTCATCATTTGGACCAATTATTTTATGCATTTTAATTTTACTTTTTAAATACTGTAGGAGTTGAACGATCATTTTATACACAGTAGATATTTTGAGGGTGATACCTGTTTGCGTTATTTGAGCACTGTATGACGGTATTATTTGGGCATTATTAGATGGTCTGACAGAACTTGAACAGAAAAAATAATAAATATAACTATTTTGAAAAACACCAGTGCTCGGACAGGAATATGTGCAAATGTATTGCATAGGAAAGATGGACAAAAAGTGCAAAAACAGTGCCAAAAAGACCTGAATATGGGGAGCTGCAAGTAGAAGACAAATTCTATGTGAAAATGTTGTCAATGGGATAAAACTACAATAAATAACAGGACACACTACTGCACTTCCCATCCCAACACAAATGGTATAGATTGAAGACCACTATCAAAGTGCCCTAAACAGTTTAAAAGTATGTTAATATATAACAACAAATGCCAAACCGTTCCTAAAAGCAAACAAGGGTTGAACAATAAGTTAACTGTATATTGGTACGCGCCTGGAAGATGAGATGGGGAACTATGATGGTGAGCAAATGGAGATCATAGCTAAGCTGGAGTAGGTCTTCTATGTAGAGGTGTGCTAACGCTTGGTGCACCCAGCAATGAGGGCTTGATTGAAGCTGTATGGAGGTTCTGACCACCACTTGCTTCAGAAGATGCACGCTAGTGATAATCCTGTCAGGCAGTGTACTTGGTGAGCGGCTGGGAATAGTGCGGGTAACCAAGAGCCGCGGCTGGTGGCTTCCATAATTGCCAAACACACGTGGAGAGAGAGAGTGTGTGATATCACTGGCTCTATACAGGGTATGGAAGCATGTAAGGGCACAAAAGTTCCAACACATTTTGAAGGTTAATGCGCCTTCTTCATCAGGGATTGCCCTGCTTAGAGAACACAGGGGTTTTATAGTGCTTACTGCATCCATGCCTGTCAATGAGAGACATTGTATAATTAAAGGAAAGGGGTTTTTTTTTTAACCAAAATGTTTTTATTAGAAATTTTGCAAAGTATATAAAACATACAATTCGGGGTCAACATAACCCCTACAGTCCCACCCCTCCCTCCCCCCCACATGAGAAACCTAGAAACCATAAACATATATTTGACCATATCATACATGTGTCATATATATGCCATAATTCCCCCCATGAAACCTCTAACCCATGGAATATTAGAGGATCTGGATCCTCCATGCTCCTGTCTCAAGTACCATCATGTATATCTCATAGCCGGACACAAACAGGAAAAGAGTTCGTGGTAGAGGGATACTGTTCCCATAGTCATATTGCCTCTCAGCTATTTATATCATGATTTTAAAACAAGCCCAGTCGGAACCTAAATAAATCTCTAGATGCCAGACCAGAGTCGTTTATCCACGGGGCCCAGATCTTTTCAAATTTGGCCATACAGTTTCTTTTTAAATATATTCCTTTCTCTACATTTACTATCCAATTGACCTTGTTAACAAACTCCGATATGGTGGGGACCTGATCCGTAATCCAGTATTGTGCTATTAATTTTCTAGCCATGTATAGCATACGGGCAGCTGCCAGTTTACCCTCTTCTTGCAATTTCAGGTCTTCAATATATCCCAGGATGCACACCAAGGGGGTAAGACTTAGATCTGTGATGTACACTCTCTTAATAATTGAAGTCACCCCCATCCAAAATGCCTCCAAGCTAGGGCAGGACCACAACATGTGTAGCATGGACGCTGAGTCCGCCCCACATCGTGGACAGGTGGGATCCGGTCTGGCACCTATGTCAAATAGAAATTTTGGTGTTCGATAGACTCGATGGATGACATATAGATGAGACAACCTGTAGGCTTCCCCTAGGGAGACGCCGGGTGTTCTTTCCAATATTTCCGCCCACTGATTGTCCTCAATAGGCCCTATCTCCTGTTCCCACCTCTGCTTAGAGTTTGGTAAATGATGCGTTAATAACCTGTCTGGTACTTCGCCGTATAATACTGATATCAGACCAGATGAGCCTCCTGAAGAAGCAATTCTCTGTATTATTTTATTACAATGAATTGTGCGGCCCGCCATGCCAGCCTCAGCACGGTATGCGTGTCTTAATTGGAGGTATTTATAGAATTCGCTATTCAAAAAACCAAACTCTGATTGTAGCGTGGAGAATTCTTTAAAGTTATCCCCTTCCATTAGCTGTGTGAATCGAGCCAGCCCTCTCTCCTTCCAAACCCCAAACCCCTCCAGCTTATTTAAATTGGGCAGCCACGGAGTGTCCCAGATAGAGGTGAACTGCGTTGGCCCCTTAATGTCCTGTATATCTCTGATTTTAATCCACAACTTATGTATCAACAGAAGGGTAGGCATAGATTCCGGTGATGTGTTAAATTTACCTGCTTCTAGGGTCTCATAAAGACTAAGTGACCCGAAATATTGCTGCAATAATAGTCTTTGCGAGCCCCCCCCCCCTGGGTCCTCCCACCCTCGGAAATATGTTGCATCTGGGCGGCTGCAAAGTATGCCCATGGATTTGGCACTGAGAGTCCTCCATCACATTTGCTCCTCTGTAACGTCTCTAATTTAATTCTTGGACCACGGCTCCTCCATATCAATTCCCTGAAGAGCGAGTTAACTTTATAGAAATATCTCTGGGGTATCCAATGTAGAGAATTATGTAGAACGTACAGCAGCTGAGGCGTCCATATCATTTTTACCAGATTCGCCCGTCCCACCACCGATAGAGGTAGCCGGGTCCATATGTCAATTTTATCCTTAAATTTTTTAAGGATTGGGGACAAATTAAGTGTGGTATAATCATTCACTCTAGCGGTAACATTAATTCCCAAGTATTTAAACTGCGGAGATATCTGCAGTCCTGAAGGAGTGTATCTAGGAATATCAGCCAAGTTATCCACAGGGAGTAACACCGACTTCCCCCAATTTATAGTTAACCCGGAGTAACTCCCAAACCTCTGAATTACCTCCATGGCCACTGGCAACGAAACCGATGCGTCTGACAAAAAGAGGAGAGTATCATCCGCCTACAGAGCCACTTTTTCCTCTCGATCCCCTCTTCTGAAGCCCGTTATTTTTGGATGTCTACGCAGGATCTCTGCCATGGGCTCTATAGCCATTGCAAACAGGAGGGGTGAGAGGGGGCATCCCTGACGAGTGCCCCTGGTCAGATTAAATGTTGAAGTGAGTCTACCATTGACACGAATTCTAGCCGTAGGCCTGCCATATAGTAATGTCACCCAGGAGATGAAATCCTCACCCAACCCAAACTTACGGAGGACTGCCCACAGAAAGTTCCATTCAATGGAGTTGAATGCTTTAGCAGCGTCCAGGGAGCAGATAACTCTGTCACCCGGATTATCTACTGGGAGTTGTAGGTTGAGGTGGAGGCGCCTTATATTAACTGCTGTAGATCTAGAGGGCATAAAGCCAGACTGGTCAGAATGAATCAGCGAGGAAATCACCTTGTTCAATCTAGATGCCAATACCTTGGCTATGATTTTAATATCAGTGGTAAGGAGAGATATCGGTCTATATGAGTCAGGGAGCAAGGGGTCCTTACTTGGTTTAAGTATGACTACCACAATTGCCTCTTGCATTGATGGAGGAAGGCTGCCCGTTTTGACTGCTCCTTGGAACGTTTCCAAGAGCTGCGGCAATAGGATGTCTCCGAATTTTTTGTATATTTCTATTGGAAGACCATCCGATCCCGGGGACTTTCCATTAGACATGGAGGTCACCGCCAGCTGCAGTTCCTCCAATTGCAAGGGGCTGTTCAGGTAGGCTCGATCTGACTCAGTTAGCCTGGGGAGAGGTATTTCCTCCAGATATGAATCAATCTGTTCCTCAGCAAAACTTAATTTGGAAGTATATAATTGCTGGTAGAAGTCAGTAAAAACCTGCAATATCCTCTCTGATTCACTAACCACAGCCCCCGTGGAATCCTTTATTGCCCCCACAAAGGAACTTCCCTGCTGTGCCCTCGCTATCACAGCCAATAGATGTCCTGCCTTTTCCCCCTCTTCAAAAAATTTATACTGCGAGAACATCCGCCTATTCCTGGCCTTTTCCTTGAGGTGCAGATCATACGACTTCTGGGCCTCATTCCATTCTAGTAGATTCTGAGTGGTTGCCGATTCTATATACTGACGCTCCGTAGACTGAACCCTGTCCTGGAGAAATATCCCAAATTGACGTGACCGGGACTTGGATCTACCTATCCCTTGTATTAATGCCCCTCTCAGGCAAGCCTTTATGGCGTCCCATATGACATTTTGAGCAATATCTTCCTGTGTATTTTCTTTAAAGTAATGATTTAAAGTAGCAACAATAGGGTCTGTCTCAATGACCTGCAACCAAAAAGGGTTCAGAGACCAGGTAAGTAAAGTTTTATCAGGGTCAGGGACCAGATGGAGACAAGTCACCATGGGTGAATGATCTGAGATGGCTCTCGGTAAGTAAGACACCGACTCCACTAGTGGCAACACTCCTGAGGACCCCAATGTCATGTCTATTCTGGATAGAGATTTATGTGATTTAGAATAACAGGAGAATTGACGAACCCCTGGGTGTCCCATCCTCCACACATCCGTCAGTGCCAAATCCTTTAAGGTCTCGCCAAACCCTGAAATAGGTAATGTCGCCAAAGAGGGGTCATTATTAAATTTGTCCCAATACGGGTGAATAGTATTATTAAAATCCCCCATACACAGCACCTGTACACTCGAATTCTCCTGCATAGCCTCCGCCACCATCTTATTGACCCCATTATTATAGGGTGGGGGAATGTATACCCCTATTAGCAACAATTCCTTGTTCAGAATTTTACACCGCACCCAAAGAAACCTCCCCTCTCTGTCTACCTTGGATGTAATAGGTTCAAACGGTATGGCCCTATGGACTAATAGGCTAACCTCCCTAGAGTAAGATGAGAATGTAGAATGATAACTATGACTAATCCACGATCTATTCAGGTACGTTATTTTTTCTTTCTCTAAGTGTGTTTCCTGTAAACAGACTATAGCTGGGAAATAATTCCTAACAAAATCCATAACAGCCGCCCTCTTCGTGGGATCTCCCAGACCGCGGACATTCCATGTTAAGATATTAACCTTCCCCGCCATACCAGATAAATAAAAGCGTTTTGCTCCTCCGAGCCTCCCCCAGTGACATCATGCATTCCTGGCTTCCCTCCTGTAGGGCCTTAGAGAGTAGAAACATGTGAAAGGCCACGGCATCAACAACACCATACAGTTCCGGTTTCCCATAAAATCCAAAAAAGAAAACATCCTCACAAACGTTGAGGCCAAACATCATCCTAACAATACAAGTTGACAGTAGGGTCTGTCAGAAGTACTCCTCTCCAGTAGGAGCCCAGACCAAAAGAAGAACTACTGTCCAAAACCACTACTCCTAACCCTTAGGGGACGTGTACAACTCAGTGGACTTTTCTCCTTCATGGCAAGCTCCTTTGAACACTTTGCATGAAACTGTTGTTTTCATATAATGTTACATTACAGTCTCCCCCCCATAACACATCTCAACATCTCCCCCCCCCCAGCAGTGTTTGAGTATAAATTCTGTGTAGCTCGGGGAGAAAGAGAAAGGGGAAACGAAGAGGATAGAGCGATGAAGGAGGGAGACAGAAGGTGAGGAAGGCAGATGGAAAAGCGAAGAAGACCATTCAATAAAGCCCATGGACCATAGAGAGTCCCGGGGGACATACCCATGTTCAGCAATGCAGTAGTGTTACCATAACAGGCTTCCCTCTCTTCTTTTCAGGAAAACCTGCGTTTTCATCCCTCACCTTCCCCCCCCGCAAAACCCCCACATCCCTTCCCCCCCACATCCCAAATGTATATTCATGAAGGAGAGGGCAAGAGAAAGAAAGAGGGGGAAGAGAGGGGAGGAGGGGAAAAAAAAAAATGAAGGGGAGGTGGGGACGGCAAGAGAAGGGAGAATGACAAAACATCATAGCAGGGAAGCTAAATGAAGCCCGTGGGCCAAAAGCAGCCCCGGGGGACAAACTCTAAATTCAGAAGTACAATATAACCAGTCCTTCATGTAACGTTATCACCCGAGTATAGTTGTCAACATAGAGGAGAAGTCCGTTTCATTCAGGGGGTGGGCTCCGTCGCTTCCTTGAATCCCGGATGGTTTTCTCATGTTGATCGACCCAGCTCTGTGCATCCTTAGGGATTTCGAAAAAATGTGTAGAGTTCATAGCCACCACTCGGAGTCGTGCCGGATACAACATCGAATAGGGTATATCCAGCTGGCGTAGTCGCCGTTTAACGTCCAGAAATTGTGCCCTCTTTTTTTGGACCTCTGCCGAGTAATCAGGAAAGAGTGACACCCTCTGGCCATTTATAGAGAGGTTTGGGATATTTCTTGCAGCTCTTAAAATGTTATCTCTGTCTCTGTAGTGCAGGATTTTCATAAGCACCGTGCGTGGAGGGGCTCCTGGTGGAAGGGCCCTGGTAGGAACCCTATGAGCCCGTTCAATAGCAAATAACGGGGTAAGTGCATCCTTTCCAAAGGTCTGTATAATCCAATCCTCGAAATATTCAGCAGGTCGTGTTCCCTCCACTTTCTCCGGCACTCCCACTAGGCGGATGTTACTTCTGTGCAGGCGGTTCTCTAGGTCATCCTGTTTAGCCTGGATGGCGTCGATATTTCTATCGTACACCTCCATCTTCTGTGACATGGGCCATAATACATCATCCATTTCGTTCACTCTCTCCTCAAGGGCTGTGGTTTTCTCAGCCTGTTGCTTCATGTTTTTTCTCACACTAGCCAGATCCCTGGTGAGGCAGCCTACTTGGTATGTGAGATTATTGAGAGTGGTGTTGCAGACTCCTATAGCCGCCATGATATCTGACAAAGTGGGCTCTCTTTGGAGATCTGCACTCTTCTGAGCAGAAGGGGTTAAATGCAGAGACATTTGCTGCAGCCCATCTGTTAACTGTGATGGAGGGGGTGAAGACAAGCTCTATTCTCTAGCCTCCATTATGGCTTGTAAGTCCTGTTGTTCCTGGGACATTTCCTGCTGCTGCTGCTTAGTTTGGGGTGACCCAGAGACTGTCCTTTCATTGCCAGTGTCCAGGCCAGGGGGGCTGTATCTGGCAAATTGAGCCAGGCATCCCGCAGCAGTTTTCTGCTGTGCAGCAGTCCTAGCCCCTTTTCCCGCCGCTCCTACGCCTGTGGCGGCATTTTGTGTGGCCTTCCCTACGCTTCTTGGTGGCCCCATCTCCGCTCCTCTCACTCCCCCAGCCGGTATGTGCTCCCAGGGGACCCCTGTTACAGCCCTTCACTCACCGCCGTCAGCTCTGGAGTGCACTCTTCTCCAAGGCACTGTGGGAGGATGAAGCTGGAGGACACTGGGACCCAGCGATACCGCGCCTGCTGTTCAGGGAATACCAGACTGGCTTCTCCCCGCCGAAATCACCTCTCCTCCCGACCGCTGCTGAGCCAACGCAGGGAACCACAGGATCGTGCAGCAGGTGAGCGTTTCCTTCTCTGTTCTCCCGCCGGTCCCGCTCCACTCTCTGCCGTCTCCTCCAAGCACCGCACCTAAAATAGCCGCTGCTGCCAGCACTCCCAGCAGGGCCTCAGCGTCCAACCGTGCTCCCCGCTCTCCTGGAAGCTGCACCGCACCTCCGGTCGCTCTGCCTCCTGCACTCCTCCCCAGGGAACACTCAGAGAAGCAATCTCGGCTCTCCCCACCTATGTTTTTATCAGGATTCTGGAACAGGATAGCGGAGCTCGCCCCAGACACGTCCTCCTAGCTCCAGACCATAGCCACGCCCCCCAAGGAAAGGGGTTTTAGTGATAATGTTCCAGATCACCTCCTTGCTCTGAACCGACTAAATGTGTGTAACAAAACAATAAAGTAAAAGTGGGCCACAGTGTAATAAAAACTGAAAATTCAACGTTAATCTTTATTCAAGGTGAAATAGATACATGAAAAACATATAAAAATCATATAAAATGTAAAGAATAAATATGGAATGTTTGGTGTAAAAATATCTAAAGCCTTCCAACAAATAATGATTAAAAATATTAAGAATCTTTTGAAAAAAAAAATATATTACAGAAAATATTTATAAAAATATTTATAGAAAATTGTAGAATTAAACCTGCAGAATATAAAATTGTAAAGGATTATGTAGACTCAATCCTACAAAATATGGCACTTTTAAAATTGTGTAAAATTATAGAACACATAATTCATGGTTTAAAATTAAAAAGCGAACAGCTCTATTTCTGAGTTGAGGCCTATAGGTCTAATGATAAAATATACTTGGATTCGAACTTAGACATCTGTTTGATTAACTCAACCTCTCCTAACTTTTTTCCACTACTTGTACAACAAGGACTAAAGACCCCTTCCAGGATATGTTATGTAGCTCCAAATAGTGACGAGATAATGGGTGACCCGTAAAACCTTTTTGA
This sequence comes from Anomaloglossus baeobatrachus, assembly GCF_048569485.1. Classification (NCBI taxonomy): domain Eukaryota; kingdom Metazoa; phylum Chordata; class Amphibia; order Anura; family Aromobatidae; genus Anomaloglossus; species Anomaloglossus baeobatrachus. The sequence continues at coordinate 87,171,805 of NC_134361.1, forward strand.
ATATTATTGAGATGTTCATTAATTCTAGTAGATAAGGGTCATTTTGTCCATCCAATGTATTGTTTGCCACATGGGCACTGCATTATATATGACACCTGTTGTGGAAAATGTTATATGTTGACCAATGCGAAAAATCTTAGTTTTAGCTGTATTAGTGAATTGCTCGTAGAGTTTTGCATGTTTCCAACTTGCGACAACTAATACAAGTGACACATGCATTAAAGCCTACTAGAGTAATTGTGTTCCCTACAATGGTGTTAACTTTCTGTTCACTTGTTTGAGTGAACTTTCTTTTAATTATTGGTGCCACCAAATTGGCTAGTGTTTGGGCTTTACAAAACACAAAGCGAGGTTTTATGGGCAAAAATTTACCTATACAGTTATCTTGACAAAGAATGTGCCAGTAAATTTGAATGATTTTTTAAAAAACAAGTTTATGTCATGGTAGTGTGTGATAATTGGAAGTTCTGCCACCTGCTGTGGAATATTGAGTGGATGGATAGGTTTGATTTGTTAGTAATGAGAAATGTTCGTTGAATTATGCTTGCCTGATTTAATTACTCATATAATTAGCTTCAGAAATGAAATTTTGCATACGAGTACAGTTTCAGCGCAGTCGCATAAACTGGCCCTTAGTAATATTTAAAAAACAGAATGGTAGATGACAGCTGGATATGGGAATGAAGCTGCTAGCGTCTACTGGTTTGCTGTAGCCTTTGGTGGAATTGGTGTCCATCAACAAAGAGAGTGAGGTAAAAATTGAACATTGCTAGTGCTTGTAGTGGAAGTAAATTCTAATCTAAAATTATTTGTGTTCATTTCCTCTAGGAATTTATGGAGTGGGTCTTGAGTGGTGTCCCATATAAAAAAAGATGTCGTCTATAAAGCAACCCCATAATATTAGACCCTTAAATAGTTGCTCATTGCAAAAGAGAGTAGATTCCTCCCACTTAGCGACATAGATATTTGCATAACTGGAGGCAACTTTGGTTCCCTTAGCTGTACCCCCCATTTGAAAATAGAATTGGCCATTATATATGAACTAGTTGGGATTCAAGATAAAAGAAATACTGTCCACTATAAAGTCTATTTGTGTATTATTGTAGCTATTTAATTTCTTCAGGTCTGAGAGGGCTGCATCGCAGCCTTTGGAGTGGTCAATGACAGTATAGAGAGATTTTATATCTAGTATTCCCAATATATAATTGTGTTTGATGGAACCCAGAATGCTGATAATATGGGCTGTATCTTTTAAATAGGTTGGTGATTGTGCCATGCATTTTTGTAAATGTTGGTCCATATACTGGGACAAATTAGCTGTTAGTTGATCATGTATACTATTGGTCTCCCCAGAGGAGAGAAGGGGTCTTTATGGATTTTTGGAATATGATAAAATACTGCAATAGAGGGAGTTGTATTCTAGTCAAAAGACAAATCTTTTTTGTTCAGAATCCCTGTTGCATACCTTTGTTGACCAAAATGCTTAATTGTTTAATGAATGATATGGTGGGATCCTTTTTCAATTTCCTATAAGTTTGACTATCACTAAAGGGCCAGTTTATGCGGCTGCGCCATAACTGTACTCGTATACAAGGACACATTTCTGAAGCTAATTATATGAGTAATCAATTCACCAACAAGGGTTATACTGAACAGGTAATCCAAGATGCTCTACATAAGGCAAGCGCAATTCAACGAACATCTATCATTACTAACAAATCAAACCCATCCATGTACTCAATATTCCACAGCAGGTGGTAGAACTTCAAATTATCACAAATACCATGACAACAGCTTGGTTTGTTTTAAAAAAAATCAATCAGAAATACTGGCACATTCTTTGTCAAGATAAATCTATAGGTGAATTTTTGTCCATAAAATCTCACTTTGTGTTCGGCAAAGTCCAAATTTGATGGCACCGACAATTAAAAGAAAGTTCACTCAAACAAGGGAACAGAAATTTAACACCATTTAGGGGAAACACAATTACTATAAAAGGCTTTAAAGCATGTGGCACTTGTTTTAGTTGTTCCAAGTTGGGAATGTGCAGAACTTTACATACACAATTCTTTAATACAGTTAAATCTAAGATTTACCACATTGGACAACTTGTAACATGTTCTACAACGGGTGTTGTGTATGTAATCCAGTGCCCATGTGGCAAACAATATGTCAGATGGACAAAACAACCCTTAGCTACAGTCCCCGACAGAAGTTCTGTCGCTTATCCATGTTATGTAAATAAAAGCGTATAACCTGACTTTAAATTCATCCATTGGTTTCATAAATTACTTTTTTGAAAGCTGAAACCCTCCCAAATTTGGTTTAGGTTATGAAAATAAAGTTGCTGCAAAGCTAAAATATTGATCATTTAATGAACACAGAAAGGTCAGATTTTGGTGAGTCAAACGTTTTGTCGCCTTGACATATAATGCACCCAATCCTAGTTTACATCCTCACCTGTGCTCACTAAATGATCGGTTAATTAGTGGGTGTGTATAAAAAGAAACCCAGCACCCTAGACCTTCACTTGAACTGCAACTTGACCTCTGACAACATGCCAAAAATCCACCCTGTGACCAAAGCCTTTATTATCAAGAGGCTGAAGACCACATCCACTGCAAAGGTGGCTGGCACCTTTAATGTGTCTCAGTGTCAAGTACAAAAAATTAAAAAAAGATTTGAAGAGACTGGAGATGTTTTTGACAAGCCCAGGTCTGGCAGACCCTGCAAGACAACTGCTCAGGAGGAATGTTTGGTGGTTTGAAAATCCAAGGCCAGCCCCTCTTCCACTGCAGCAGAGCTCCAAAAGGCCTGGTCACCTCAAGTCCCTGTGTCAACTAGAACAGTTTGTAGGATTCTGTCTCGAAATGGCCTCCATGGTCGAATCAGTGCCCAGAAGCCAGCACTAAACAAAAGGCAATTAAAAAACCCACAGCCTGCTAAACAGATGGACTCTGGTAGACTGGCAGAAGGTGGATTTCTCTGATGAATCTTCAGTTGAATTACATTATAGCTGCCGCAAATACTGCAGGAGACCTACTAGAGCCCGTAGGGATCCAGAAAACAGTTAAGTTTGGTGGTGGAAAGATCATGGTCTGGGGTTACATTCAGTATGGGGTGTGCGAAACATTTGCAAGGTGGAAGGCAATATCAATAGCCTAAAATATCAAGAAGTATTAGCTACCTCTTACATTCCCAATCATAAAAGGGGTCAACCTCTGCAGCAGGATGGTGCTCCATCTCATACATCCATCTCTACAACAGAGTTCCTCCTGGCAAAGAAGATCAAGGTGCTCAAGGACTGGCCAACCCAGTCACCAGACATGTACATCATTGAGCATGTTTGGGGTAGGATGAAAGAGGAAGCTTGGAAGAAAAAAAACAAGAATCTAGATGAACTCTGGGAGGCATGTAAGACTGCATTCTTTGCTATTCCTGAAGACTTCATCAATAAATTGTATGAATCATTGTTGAACCGCATGGATGCAGTCCTTCAAGCTCATGGAAGTCACACAGAATATTAAATATGGCTCTAATAGCACCACAACTTCATTCACCAATGTTATGCAACATATCTTTGTATTAAAAGTTACTTGTTTGAATTTCACATTACTTTCTGTGGGTGACAAAACTTGTGTCTTGCGAAAATCTGACCTTTCTGTGTTCATTAAATGATCAATATTTCAGCTTTGCAGCAACTTTATTTTCATAACCTAAACCAAATTTGGGAGGGCTTCAGCTTTCAAAAGAGTAATTTATGAAATCAATGGATGAATTTAAAGTCAGGTTATAAGCTTTTATTTACATAACATGGATAAGCGACAGAACTTCTGTCAGGGACTGTACCAGACTTAATGAACATCTCAATAATATTCAAAAAGGTTTTACAGGTCACCCATTAACTCATCACTATTTGGAGCTACACAACAAATCCTGGAAGGGGTCTTTAGTTCTTGGTGTACAAGTAGTGGAAAAAAGTTGGAGGTGGAGTGATTTCATCAAACAGATGTCCAGATTCGAATCCATGTGTATTTTTTCATTAGACACATTGGCCCCTGTGGGCCTCAACTCAAAAATAGAGCTGTTCGCTTTTTAATTTTAAATCACAAATTATGTGATCTATAATTTACACAATTTTATATTTCATATTTTGTAGGATTATAATCCTATACAATGTTATATTCTGCAGGTCCAATTCCACAATTTTTTATAAATATTTTTAGAGATATTTTATAAATATTTTCTATAATAAACATTTTTTTCAAAAGTTTCTTAATATTTTTAATCATTACTTGTTGGAAGTATATATTTTAATTTGATTTTTATATGTTTTTCATATATCTATTGCATCTTGAATAAAGAATAATCTTGAATTTTCAGTTTTTATTACATTGCACCCTATTTTTATTTTATTTTTTTTGTTACACACATTTAAGACAGTTCAGAGGAAGGAGGTGATGTGGAACATTATCACTAAAACCCCCTTGGTTTAATTATACAATGTCTCCCATTGACAGGTATGGATGCAGTAAGCACTATAAAAACCCTGTGTTTTCTAAGAAGGGCAATCCCTGATAAAGGAGGCACATTAGCCGTCGAAACGCATTGGAACCTTTGTGCCCTTACAAGCTTTTTAGCTTGTGTAGAGCAAGTGTTGTCACACAATCTCTCTCAACATGCACATCTGGTAACTACGGAAGCCACCGGTCACTACTCCCAGCCGTTTACCAAGCACACTGCCACACTGATTATCACCAGCATGTATCTTCCAAAGCAAATATCGGTCAGAGCCTCCATACAGCTCTAATCAGCTCTTATTGCCAGGGGCACCAAACTTTAATACAGCGCTGCCTAGAAAACCTACCCCAGCTTGAGTACAGCCTCCATTTGATCACCATCTCAGTTCCCCATCTCATCCTCTAGGCGAGAACCAATATACAGTTAACTTATTGTTCAACCCTATTTTGCTTTTAGGGACAGTTTGGTATTTATTGTCATATATTAACATACTTTTAAACTGTTTAGGGCACTGAAACCAGATACAGCTGGAAAGATAAAATTGCACAAATAGGGTCTTATCCAATGTATAAATTATGAAAAATATCCCGGAGAGACTCACCTGTTATGGTTGTGAAGGTCACACCCATGATGAACGCCTGTACGCCACTGCAGAACCCACATGGAAATCAAACAATATAGTTGGAGAAAGGGTTAATCTTCCGAGCAGCCACACAGTCTAAACGATGTAGATCAAATATGATTTGTTAGTCAACGCGTTTCAAAGTCATTACAGACTTCTTCATCAGGACGATCTATGATTGAGCAGATGATTGTCCTGATGAAGACGTCTGTAATGACTTTGAAACGTGTTGACGTTCTATTTGATCTACGTCGTTTGGACTGTGTGATGGCGTGGAAGATTAACCCTTTCTCCTACTATATGGTTTAAGGGCACGTAAATAGCCATTTTCAATCTATAACATTTGTGTTGGGAAGCATAGTTGGTTGTCCTGTTATTTATTATAATAAACATAACTAACTTATTATCTTATAGGATCTAATTCCAATTATGATAAAAATAAAATGAAAAAAATGTAAAGCTGAAATATGTGAATATCCAACATGCATTAACTATGCAAATCAATGTGATCAAGATTTTAATTAAAAGAAATCCCCATGTCAACTAAATTAAAACAGAAACTGTTTAAATCAATTGAGATAAACAAGCTAATCATCATTCAAAAATAAATCTGAACATTTCTGTAAATATTAACCAATTTAATGGCTTTTCCTGTAAACCTTTAAGGTGGTTTTACATTTTTGCACTTGAATTAAATGTCTCGCTGCCTGCTGTGTGTGGTCAGCCCCTGCCTTATTTCTTCTCCTGTCATTGATGTTCTAGAGTAGCAATAGCACTAATGAGGCTCTATTATCAATCAAAAATTCATTAATTATACATAGTAAATGTACTGACGCGATCCAGAACACTTTATTCTGTTTTATTTTGTAGATATGAAGAAATCTGCAAAGATTAAAATGAGTGAATAAAAACAAAGTTGGAAGAACAAAAAGCAATAAGGCGAAAGAGTGCCCTCTTCTGCTAGAATCAGAAAAGGTAGAAAAATTACTTTTTGAGAAACTGTAAAATGTTTTAGAATCATTGCAAATATGTAATTTCACATTTTTAATGTCCATGAATAAAAAAGATTTATATATAATTGTTTTGAAAAATGGAGACATGTACATTTTATTGTAATTATAATTATTATAGTTGTCAAGGTGTATAGTAGTTACTGCTTTTGTGCCCATATATAAGGTAAAAAATACTGATATTCCTAACGCAGTTTAGGATTTATTATGGTTTTTCAAAGTGTCTATAAAAATGTCCTCTGTCCATAATTTTTGCTTAGGCTTTCCAGAAAAATAGTGTAATGATGGCAACCCTACAGTGTATTACTTAAAATGTACAACCATAATGTGCAGAATATATTTATTCTATTTTGATAAATTGATAACATAATTATATAAGAAAGACTGTTTGAAATCAGTTGTATTGTCATTTCAATTAACATGTGTTTTGTTAGGGTTGTTTACTTATAAGGGTTGTTTGAAGGATATCAGATAATACTCAGGTCTTGGGAAATCCTGCTATCAGCTCTCTTAAAATATCCTAAAAAATAAAATCTAAAAACTTCAGTACTAATAAGTCAGGATGGAAGATAGAGTAAACCATTGGGGTAATTTCTGGTCCTCTACAGCTACTCACAAAGATGGCCATACGCTGGACCTCATCTTCACTTGCCTCTGTTCCTTATCTAACCTCTCAAACTCACCTCTCCCCCTGTCTGACCACCTCTTACTCATATTCTCTTCCCTCTCTTCATAAACACCACTTCACAAACTTTCGCACCCTCGCAGAAATCTCAAATATCTTAATTTACATTCACTTTCTAAATCTCTTCTTCCTCTTGCAGACATAGCTTCTTTACATAATGCAAATTCTACTACCACTTTATATAATACCACAACCTCTCCAGCTCTCGATTCGGCTGCCCCCCTCACGCATACCAAAACCCGCATCATCAACAAGCAACCTTGGCACACAAGCCAGACTGAAGAAATGAGACAGATTTCTAGGATTGCTGAGCGGAGATGGAAGAGTTCCCATTTCAATGAGCACTTCATCACAATCAAACAGTCCCTCTCCACTTTCAAGTCTGCATTCACTGCTGCAAATCAAACCTACATCTTTTCTCTCATATCTATTCTATCTCACAACGCAAAACAGATATTCAACACTTTCAGCTCTCTCCTCTGTCCCCCTGGTGCCACCTCCCATTCCTCTCATCTCAGCTGAAGAATTTGTCTCTTTCTTCAAGCAGAAGATAGACAACATTAGAGCAAGCTTTGGCCCACAATCCCCACAGTCCCTTCTCATAACTATTCAGCCCTCTTCCTCCAAATCCAGTTTCTCCACTATGACAGAAGATCATCTTTCCTCTCTACTGTCAAGATCACATCTCACCACCTGTCTACTTGACAAGCTCCCATCCCACCTCATCCCCATCTCACCACAGTGTTCATCCCAACCCTAACCCATCTCTTCAACCTATCAATAATAACTGGAGTATTCCCATCATGCTTTAAACATGACTATCATACCTATCCTCAAAAAGCCCTCCCTTGACTGACCCTTCCTCTGCGACAAGCTATCGCCCCATATGCATTCTACCCTATGCCTCAAAACTATTGGAACAGCATGTCTGTCTTGAACTGTCCTCCCACCTCTCTTCATCCTCCCTCTTTGACCAGCTACAATACAACCCCCTAATCTGGGGCCTCCCTTCTAACACTTTTGCACCTCTACAATCTATTCTAAACTATGCCGCACGACTAATCCACCTGTTCCCGCACTATTCCCCGACCTCTCCTCTCTGCCAATCCCTTCACTTGCTTTCTATTACCCAGTGGCTCCAGCTTAAAACCCTAATCATGACATACAAAGCCATTCATATCCTGTCTCCTCAATACATCTGGGACTAAAGGCCGCTTTACACTCAGCGATATCGCTAGCGATGTCGCTAGTGATCGCACCCGCCCAGGTCGTGCGTGCGTCACTGGCAAATCACTGCCCGTGGCGAACAATATCGCAGGTGCGCATCACACGAACTTACCTTCCTAACGACGTTGCTGTGGCCGGCGAACAACCTCTTTTCTAAGGGGGCAGTTTGTGCGACATCACAGCGACGTCACACAGCGGGCCACCAATAGAAGCGGAGGGGCGGAGAGCAGCCGCATGAACGTCACTCCCACCTTGTTGCCGGAGGATGCAGGAATGCTGTTGTTCGTCGTTCCCGGGGTGTCACACGTAACGATGTGTGCTGCCTCAGGAACGACGAACAACCTGCGTCCAGAACGAGCAACAATATTTGGAAATTGAACGACGTGTCAACAATCAACAATTTTGTGAGTATTTGGGATCATTAGCGGCTGCTCATAAGTGCCACACGCAACGATGTCGCTAACGAGGCCGGATGTGCGTCACGAATTCCTTGACCCCAGCAATATCTCGTTAGCGATGTCGCTGCATGTAAAGCGGCCTTAAGTCTCCTGGTACTTATACTTACCTGCACGTAACATCTGATTCTTACAAGATCTCCTTCTCTATTCCCCTCGTATCTCTTCTTCCCACAATCGCATACAAGATTTCTCCCATGCATCCCCCATACTCTGGAACTCTCTGCCATAACATATCAGACTCTCGCCTACCCTGGAAAGCTTCAAAAGGAATCTGAAGACCATCCTCTTTCAACAAACCTACAACTTGCAGTAACCCTCAGTCCGCTATAGCGCCGCATGACTATCTCCACCCTTACCTAATGTATTCTCACCAATGTACTGTAGACTGTGAGCCCTCGCGGGCAGGGTCCTCTCTCCTCCTGTACCTGTCTGTGACATATTGTTTATGATTATTGTACATATCCCTATTATATATAGCCTTTTTCACATGTAAAGTGCCATGGAATAAATGGCGCTATAATAATAAATTTTATATAAATTATATATATATATATATATATATATTATATTGAACAAAAATATAAATGTAACACCACCCATTTTTCATGAACTGAACTATAAGAGCTAAGACTTTTTCTATGTACACAAAAAATGTTCTTTCAAACATTGTTCACAAATTTGGCTATATCTGTTTTAGTGACCACTTTTTTGCTGAGATAATCCATCCACCTCACAGGTGTGGCAAGATGCAACTCACAAATAATGAGTCGTGTACTCGTCGCTCAGTTTCATAATATTGTTTATTTTTACTTGTGCCGGTTGTTCATCGTTCCCGTGGCAGCACACGTCGCTCCGTGTGACACCACGGGAGCAATGAACTCTGCTTACCTGAGTCCCACGGTTCCCGCCGGCTATGCGGAAGGAAGGAGGTGGGCGGGATGTTTACACCCCGCTCATCTCCGCCCCTCCGCTTCTATTGGCCGGCGGCTGTGTGACGTCGCTGTGACGCCAAACATCTCTCCCACTTCAGGAAGTGGACGTTCGTTGCCCACAGCGAGGTCGTCCAGAAGGTAAGTACGTGTGACGGGGGTTAAACGAGTTTGTGCGCCATGGGCAGCGATTTGCCCGTGACGCAAAAACGACGGGGGCGGGTACGATCAATTGTGAAATCGCACAATCGGTCATCCCGTGTAAAGCAGGCTTTAGGCTGGCCACAATATAAGGCCACTCTAAAATGTGCAGCTTTACAGTATTAGGGAGGCCTGGAAGGGGGCAGAAAACAAGTCAGTATCTGGTGTGACCACCATTTTCATCATGCAGTAAATACACAGTCCCTTACAAAATCTAATTAGAGTCATCACAAATAATCAGTAATTATTGGTATGCATTGGTTAGACACCTAGGGAACGCGAACAATTGTTACAATTTCTGTCAAAGAGTATGGTCAAACCAAATGTCATGTAACAGAGTGGTAGGTGTTCATACATAAAGATCTAAAATCATATTTACAATCAGTGTGGAGCTCTATACTTTCTTTGTATCACAGAGTGTGGGTGCTTCATATTGTGTGGTGAACTGTGGGGGCATCATACTGTGTGTGGGATACTGTGTGGGCATCATATTGTGTTCCAGTAGCTGTGGGAGTAAAACCTGGGGGATATCATACTGTGTGTAGGACAATGGTGCACAACATTTTTTGATCCAAGGGCCACATTGTCATACTGAACCAATCAGAAGGGTTGCAAAAAAATGTTAGGGGTATTTACATGAATGTACAGTCTTTACAGTCTTCTGAAGCAGCAGCTGATGTCATCACATCTGTGTCAACAGATATGAACAACTGGTAAATGGTCTGAGGACTTGACAAAATCAGTATTTATTCTTATTCCGAACAAGGGAGATGCGACTGACTGTGGAAACTATCAGACTATTGCACTCATACCTCATGCCAGCAAAAAGGCCAAAGAATATAACAAGGAGCTCTATTTTTGCATTATCGACTAGACCAAAGCCTTTGACTGTGTTGATCACGAGAAACGTTTGAATTCAAGTAAGGATATGGGTAATGATTACTTGTCAAGTGACAACTGTGATTGTAACAGTGACAACGCATCATTAGTAACATCACCACGGGGAAAGACCAATTGTGAAAATTAAATTATCTAATATTCATGATCATGAGCACAATTAATTATAGTGATTGTTATGGGGCTAGCCACTTAGGTGGCCACTTTCATTTCTAGGTCAAATGCTTTGAATGAGCAAGAAGAAACCAAAGTATACAATCTTTTTTGCTGAAAGCAACTTATTGTAAGGCCTCTTTCACACGCCCGTGAAAATCACGCACGTGTTTCAGGGACGTGTCAAAGATGCGGATTGTCCTCGGTGTGCCGTGTGTATGGCACATGTGTGTTCTCCGTGTGTTATCCGTGATAACACACGGAGAACGGGAACTTTCTGCTCACCTGTCCCTGGCGTTGCTGTCCGTGGTGCTGATCTATGGTCTCCGGTCCTGCCGACTCCCCGCTGCTGCAGCTTCCGGCTGCAGTGAAGTGAATATTCAATGAGCATAATGAGCAGCGGTCGGCAGCAAGTGACAGCAGTGGCAGAGACTGCAGGGCAGGAGAAGGGAAGTAAAGGTTTGGGGGTTTTTTAAAGACACGTCTTTTCTCCGGTGCGTGTCACACGGAAAACATCCGTGTGGTCTGTGTGTGTTACGTGTGACACATTTGCGTTCTGTGTGACACCCGTGATGCCGGAGAAAAACAGACATGTCGGTGTATGGAGCACACGGGCACACGTAAGTACGGAACGGACACACATTCCGTGCAAAAATACTTACGTGTGCCCGAAACTATAGGAAAACATATGTCAACGTGTGCCCGTGTCTCCGGTACGTGAGAAATCTGTCCATACACGTACCGGAGGCACAAACGTGTGACAGAGGCCTAAAGCATTGGATAAAATTCCTACTTCTATAGATTAATATGGCTCTTTTTAAAAGTTTTTAAAACTTTTGGAATGTAGACTAATTTTGCACACCTGAAATATACCTTTTGCAGGCATTTTGCTTCATCACTTTGTGTAGTATACCTCCCAGGCAGCTTTTCTTGTGCTAGCGTCCTAGGAGGATTTACTGGCTGTGAAACAACAGATCTGAGAATCAAAGAAAGAAGAATGTGTGATATATATCCAGTGGTCTACAATGTGGCTTTATCCAGAGCTCACATTACAGGCCCCTGAAATCTCCTCACACAGGTCATAACAACTGCACATTAAACATGTGGCTTGGAAGGCAATGCTGTTTGTATTAATAATCTAAAGAGAATTATTTTCAAAAGATCATGTCACATTGATAATATCAAATTGCTTTTATCAAATAGACTCCATATGCAATCGAATTGTTCAAGTGTTATAGCAATATTCATAGCCAATGAATTGTGGCACATGAAAGCAATTCTATATTACTTAATCTATCAAAAAGCAAGAAATATTGAATCTAAACAAAACAATATATTGTAATTCTTTGAACTGACTGTGAGGCACTGTGCTAACAATATTGTACCTTTGGAATATATTGGAGCCATAATTGATGGTTACTTGGGATAAAGTCTTCATGCAAGAGTCTAAACAGAACCTGCAAACTTCTTCATGCATTGATCTTTAGCGTTACTTTAATATGCCATTACTTCGAGGTATCACTAAGATATATTTTATTGACAATACATAAAACTGAGTCGTGCTTGTGTAGCGCCCCACGGGGCAGGTGTTTTAACCTACTCGTTGCTGGGCCGGGGGTGCAGATCTTCTGCGTCATCACGGGGTGGCCTGGCCTGGTTCTGTTGCCCCGAGGTGTACAGAAAGGAGGGTGGAGGGTGGTAGGAAGGATGGAGGTGGTAGTTGAAGGATTTAGTTAGTTTTAGTTGAAAGTCTTTTTAAGATTGTGACGCCACCTGTGGTTTGCGGCCAGGGATGGGCCGTCGCTGCGTGTGCTGCTCTCCGGGGTTGATGGTGAGGGTCGCAGCTGGTATGGTGTCGCTCCTCACAGGCGGGGCGGAATTAGCCCAGGGAGGATGATGGAGGAAGACGGGGGTAGTGGTAGTCCCCGTTGGTGCCGCAGCGCTGGACACCAGCGATGGTAAAGAAGAGGCATAGACAGGGGCTGTTGTTCCAGGTCTTTTACTCACAGGTAGTTCAGGCCCTGCCCCAGAGTACCAATCTCCCCCACGATGGGCTCTAGCTGATCCCAGATCCGTGAAAGGTCAAGTCCGGTGTGTGTGTGTCAGCCTGTGAGCCCTTTCCTCCTTTGATGTGTGACGCCCTGGGCAAGCCAGGGGTCACAGGTCACAACATCACATGCACCCCACATTCCCTGCAGGAACACCAGGCTAACCTAAAATCCTTGTTGCCTTCCTCCAGGGGCTGGTGTCCACACCAGGGGGTGGGCCAGGCGGTAGGCTCCGCCCACCGAGGAGTTCACAGCCCTGGAGGCGGGAAGAACCAGGCAGAACAGAGATGAGTTTAGGAGGAGGAAGTAGAAGGAGGTGAAGTGGAGAGTTAGAGTGACAGAAAAGTGACAGTTGTAAAGCCTGAAGTTGGTCCGGGTGTGTGCCCCGGACTGTGACAGCAAGGTCAGCAGACGGCGGTGATAGTCTGCAGGGGGACTGCTTGGAGGTTGCTGGAAGGACCGCGGACGGGTGGTGACCCGGCGGTACCAGAGCAGTATACGAAGAACAGTCAGCACCAGGGCAGGGGCCTTTCGGATCCCGGCAAGGCTAGGAGTCGCCATAATTTGCCAAATCCGTCAGTGAAGGGGACCTCTGTCTCCTAACAACCAAGTCCCGATTGAAGGCAACAGTCCGACCGTTGAGGGGAGACACCGCCACCGCCAAGGCACCAGTTTCCCAGGGCCAGCGCCTGCGGGCAAAGTAGGGCTCCTTCGGCCCAGATTGAAGCCGAGGAGTGGGTAACCGTTGGGGACCCATGGCTACCAAGAGACTTTACATAGGTGCAGGGAAGAGACCATCACCGCTAACTGCAGGGAACCGCAGCACCGTAACCGTCCGAGGGACCCGTCCAACCAGCCGTTTGTTTACCGAGAACTGTGTTGTGTTTACTGGCTGAGTGAGTACCTCCGTGCCGTGCGGCACAGCACTGCCCCTGCGCCCTTGCACCTCCACAGGCCCCATACCCGCCTGTCCACCATACCAACCCCATCACTGGGCCCCGGGAGCACCAAAACCCCTACCCACGGAGGGGCAAATCAACAACTGGCTGCTCCATACTATCACTCCCGGGATCCCCACACAGAGCAGCGGTGGTGTCCACTTAATCACCACAACCGTGGGTGGCGTCACGGACAATAAACTATCCCAAAACCCAATCCCCTTTCACTCACGGGCGAGGAGCGCCGCTCGAGTCCCCGGGATCCGGCCCATCGCTCGAGCCACCGAGCAGCAGCAGGCCGCAGCAGCCGCGGCAGCCGGACCCGAGCAGAGGGAGAGCGTGGCGTCCCCTCCTCCGCCCGCGACAGATGCACTAAGTATCGGACCCCCGTGGCTTGAACCACTTGGGGATCCCGGTGTCAGTAAAGTGTCTCATTCTGTATGTTGATAGCGCGGTTCCGTTGTGGGGCCAGCCCTCGGATCCTATATGCTATTTGTCTGCAGACTCGTTGGGACGGGTCCAACATTTAGCCGTTCCCCGCGACCCTTGCAGAGTTGGTAGATAACGTGAAGTATATCTGCCCTAGGATTCTGTATCCCGACAGCGCCGGTCCTGTGGAAGCAACCACCTGCTTCTCCTCAGTGACCATATTGAACACCTTGGCCCACAGAGCTGCTCGTGGCATGTCCGCTCTGCTCTGTGTCTGTAGCTGTTCTCCCTTTGTTGTAGTTGTGTTGTGTGTTCCAAGCTGTTGCCCCCTGCTGCTGCCACCGGCTGGTTATCTACTCTCACTAGGTTAACCTGCTCTTCCCACTGTGTGCTCCTGACTTCCCCTGATGGTTGCTTCTCCCTGACAATGAGTCCCCGGTTCCAGTGGATCGGGGAGCCCCTGGTGCGGTGGCTTCCTGTAAACCCACCGCTGTAGTGACCCCCTACTGTGACCCGACCCTGGCCCGGGCAACCCAATGTATGTGTAGGTGGAAACCGGTACTGACCTTCCCTGGACCCAGGATAAGTACTACACCCTAATGGAGGTACCCTGTGTCGCCATAAGCCTTAGGGGCGCCACATTTGTTTCACAATTCTCTGTGCAGAGGATCTCACAGAACTGGAGATTCTCTCCGATGCTTACAGATTTGACGGTGTGTCCATTCCTTGTGCAGAGCATCTTGCTTTTGGAGATGCTCTACAGCACCTACAGATCTGGCAGGGTGTCTATTCCTTTGTGTAGAGCATCTTGCTATTAGAGATGCTCTGCGGCGCTGTCCTTGTTAATGAACCAGCAGCTTGGTCACTTTACTGGAGTCCAGGTTGGTTTTGGGAGGTGCTGGTTACTCAGCTGTTCCATCTTCTGGTAAATTGCTCAGGCTTCTTTACTGAGCGTGCTCCCCCAGAACTCTGCCAGATGTATTCTCTGGCTCTGCTGTGTTGCTGTAGCTTGGGTGTCTGCTACTATTCTGATCTTGGTATTCTGACCTCGGACTGTTATTGTACTTCTCTCTGCCCGCTCCTTATTTCTGTTGTGCATTCCTGTTATCTGACTTCGTCTTTGTTTACTCCCTTTAAGGCTAAATTCACACACTGCGTTTTTTTGACGCTGCGTTTTTGGCCGCTAAAAACGCACAAAAACGCACCCGTGTCAAAAAAACACGGCAAAAAACGCATGCGTTTTTACCGTGATTTGGTGCATTTTTGGCTGCGTTTTTGATCTCTGCGCTTTTCTGCGGTTTTCCAATGCATTGCATGGGGGGAAAACGTAGAAAAACGCAGGAAAGAATTGACATGTCCATTTTTTTTAAAAAAAAAGTTGTGTGCGGACAGCAAAATTGAAAACTCATAAACTTTGCTGGGGAAGCAAAGTCATGCAGTTTTGAGGCCAAAAACGCACCTGAAAAATGCCGCGAAAAACGCACTGTGCGCACATAGCCTTACCACTACATGCTCTTCTGGAATTGCGACCCTCAGATTGTGCCCTGACTACATCTCTGTTTACCCCTTATGATTATATGTGACCTCCTGTTACCAGACTCCGGCTCTCCTGACTACTCTTCTATTCATGTGACCCCGTAAGATAGTGACAAGCATTACAACTTGCTTCTATCTTGTTGGCTATTCAGTTGATTAAATCTCTACTCTCTGTAGTGCTAAGATATGTGGAACAATGAATAGGGGGATATAGACATGCATTACTGCTATGAAAAACATGTAGAAATTGAGATACTTTGCACGCAAAATTTCCCAGATTTTATGTGAGCCCAACAGCCAACAGCAAGGCCACCTCATTTTTGTTGTTTCCTTTTTATTACTATGTTTCATATTCAGTTTGCACCTGTTCACATTAGAAAGGTAGATTGTGCCATCAGTCTTTTTCTTAAGCCCGCTTTACACGCTGCAATATATGTTACAATGTGTCGGCGGGGGTCACGTCATAAGTGACGCACATCCTGCATCGTAAGGTACATTGCAGTGTGTGACAGGTACGTGCGATTGCGATTGAACGGTAAAACATTCATCGCATACACATCGTACCTTTCTCTAGAATTACACGTCAGATTGTTCATCGTACCTGTTACGGGGGGCTGTCTGATAATAAAACCTAAAGGAGTAACAGACAGTCAGGGTCCACCGTGCAAAGACTCTGCTGCAGACTATGGCAGAGTGCAATACCTCTGTTAAACTCACAGAGGAATATAATTAGTAAATAAGGCAATTCCTCCCTTACTTGGAGGGTGTGTGGAATGGTCTCTGTTAATAATCACAGAGACAAAGGCAGTGAGTGTGAAATGGCACCTACCTAGGTCCGTTCCTCTAGTGGTGCCAGGAAACGGACAGCAGCGTAAGCCGCACAAAGCTCCTACCTGCGTTCGCTCCACTAGTGTGCAAGGACACGAACCACTAGATATGGCACCTGCCTAGGTCCGCTCTTCTAGTGGTGCAAAAGAGACGAACAGCAGCGTAAGCCGCACAAAGCTCCTACCTGCGTTCGCTCCACTAGTGTGCGAGGACACGAACCACTAGATATGGCACCTGCCTAGGTCCGCTCTTCTAGTGGTGCAAAAGAGACGGACAGCAGCATAAGCCGCACAAAGCTCCTACCTCTGTTCGCTCCCCTAGTGTGCGAGGATACGAACAACTGCCAGACACAGTATAAGGAACGTTACCCTAGCGGCAACGTCCACCTACGAGTAGAATCACAAGGCCCAGCCAGACCATGTGCCTCAGGCACCTGCCTATGTCCTCTCCCCTAAGAGGTAAGGATACGGACTGCAGCCGAAGGTGTAAGGTATAAGAACGCTACCCTGCAGGTAGCACTCACCTAGCATAGACAGAGAGATGCCTAGAGGAACGTGCACAGAGCGTCTACTCTCATGCATGAACCAAGAGGACTGAGCGCCGTGCGGCGTGCGTCAGGGTCTTATATAGACTCTGTGCCTCATCCAAGATGGAGGACACCAGAGCCAATCCGCTGCCAGAATGACAGGAATGACGTCACGCTGGCCTATTACCGAGCAAAGCGTCACAAGCACATGACCAGCGACCAATCGGCATAGAAGGTGTCAGAGACATGTGACCACGTGTCACAAGCACATGACCAGCAGCCAATCGGCATAGAAGGTGTCAGAGACATGTGACCTCGTGTCAGCGATGATGTCACCCGCACATGTGCAATGGCTCCAAGATAGGACTTAGTCTCCAGCGCTTGCACATGTGCAGTAGCAAGAAATCTGGACATAGTCTCCAGTGCTCGCACATGTGCAGTAGCAAGAAATCTGGACATAGACTCCAGTGCCACAGCAACCGTAACAGTACCCGGGGTAGCACACATCGCAGTGTGTGACACCCCGGGAATGATGAACAGATCTTACCTGCGTCCTGCGGCTCCCGGCCCACAATGCGGAAGGAAGGAGGTGGGCGGGATGTTTACATCCCGCTCAGCTCCTTCCCTCTGCTTCTATTGGCCGGCTGCCGCGTGACGTCGATGTGACTCCGAACGTCCCTCCCACTCCAGGAAGTGGACGTTCGCTGCCCACATCGAGGTAGTATGGAAGGTAAGTACAGTGCTGGCCAAAAGTATTGGCACCCCTGCAATTCTGTCAGATAATACTCAGTTTCTTCTTGAAAATGATTGCAATCACAAATTCTTTGCTATTATTATCTTCATTTATTTTGCTTGCAATGAAAAAACACAAAAGAGAATGAAACAAAAATCAAATCATTGATCATTTCACATAAAACTCCAAAAATGGGCTAGACAAAAGTATTGGCACCCTTAGCCTAATACTTGTTTGCACAACCTTTAGCCAAAATAACTGCGAACAACCGCTTCCGGTAACCATCAATGAGTTTCTTACAATGCTCTCCTGGAATTTTAGACCATTCTTCTTTAGAAAACTGCTCCAGGTCCCTGAAATTTGAAGGGTGCCTTCTCCAAACTGCCATTTTGAGATCTCTCCACAAGTGTTCTATGGGATTCAAGTCTGGACTCATTGCTGGCCACTTTAGTAGTCTCCAGCTTTCTCTCAAACCATTTTCTAGTGCTTTTTGAAGTGTGTTTTGGGTCATTGTCCTGCTGGAAGACCCATGACCTCTGAGGGAGACTCAGCTTTCTCACACTGGGCCCTACATTATGCTGCAAAATTTCTTTGTAGTCTTCAGACTTCATAATGCCATGCACACGGTCAAGCAGTCCAGTGCCAGAGGCAGCAAAGCAAACCCAAAACTTCAGGGAACCTCCACCATGTTTGACTGTAGGGACCTTGTTCTTTTCTTTGAATGCCTCTTTTTTTTTCCTGTAAACTCTATGTTGATGGCTTTTCCCAAAAAGCTCTACTTTTGACTCATCTGACCAGAGAACATTCTTCCAAAACGTTTTAGGCTTTCTCAGGTAAGTTTTGGCAAACTCCAGCCTGGCTTTTTTATGTCTCGGGGTAAGAAGTGGGGTCTTCCTGGGTATCCTACCATACAGTCCCTTTTCATTCAGACGCCGACGGATAGTACGGGTTGACACTGTTGTACCCTCGGACTGCAGGGCAGCTTGAACTTGTTTGGATGTTAGTCGAGGTTCTTTATTCACCATCCGCACAATCTTGCGTTGAAATCTCTCGTCAATTTTTCTTTTCCTTCCACATCTAGGGAGGTTAGCCACAGTGCCATGGGCTTTAAACTTCTTGATGACACTGCGCACCGTAGACACAGGAACTTTCAGGTCTTTGGCGATGGACTTGTAGCCTTGGGATTGCTCATGCTTCCTCACAATTTGGAGTCTCAAGTCCTCAGACAGTTCTTTGGTCTTATTTCTTTTCTCCATGGTCAATGTGGTACACACAAGGACACAGGACAGAGGTTGAGTCAACTTTAATCCATGTCAACTGGCTGCAAGTGTGATTTAGTTATTGCCAACACCTGTTAGGTGCCACAGGTAAGTTACAGGTGCTGTTAATTACACAAATTACAGAAGCATAACATGATTTTTCAAACAGTGCCAATACTTTTGTCCACCCCCTTTTTTATGTTTGGCGTGGAATTATATCCAATTTGGCTTTACGACAATTTTTTTTATTTTTTTTTCATTGAAGACAAATTAAATGAAGATAATAATACCAAAGAATTTGTGATTGCAGAGTCATTTTCAAGAAGAAACTGAGTATTATCTGACAGAATTGCAGGGGTGCCAATACTTTTGGCCAGCACTGTATGTGTGACGGGGGTTAATCGTTTGTGCGGCACGTTCAACAAATTGAATGTGCCTCACATACGATGGGGGTGTTGCAAATCGCATACGATATCGTCTGCGAAATTTCAACGTGTAAAGCAAGCTTTATAGCTCTACTCTGGTAGTCCAAAACTGCAATCACTATTCCTGGCTCATCTACACAGTTCACCATAGCACCCTGAAATTAATAAGATTCAATGATGAATCCCCGTTTTGGGTCTTAAGAAACTATGATCGAACATACATTATGGTAAAAAAGTAAACTGCTCAATTATAATTTAAAAAAAAAAAGATCAGCTAGTATGAGTAAAAAGATTCATGGAACCCAGTACCAACCTGTGCGGCTTCTGTTGCAGATGGACATACACACGTGGTCAAAATTGTTGGTACCCCTCCTTGAATGAAAGAAAAACCCACAATGGTCACAGAAATAACTTGAATCTGACAAAAGTAATAATAAATAAAAAATCTATGAAAATGAACAAATGAAAGTCAGACATTGCTTTTCAACCATGCTTCCACAGAATGTTTTAAGAAATAACACTCATGAAACATTCTGGGACAGAAATGATGGTACCCCTGAAAATAATGTGACAAAAGGGACATGTTAAATCAAGGTGTGTCCACTAATTAGCATCACAGGTGTCTATAAGCTTATAATCAGTCAGTGGACCTGTATATAGGGCTACAAATACTCACTGTGCTGTTTGGTGATGTGGTGTGTACCACACTCAACATGGACCAGAGGAAGCTAAGAAAAGAGTTGTATTAGGAGATTAGAAAGAAAATTATAGACAAGCATGTTAAAGGTAAAGGTTATAAGACCATCTCCAAGCAGCTTGATGTCCCTGTGACTACAGTTGCACATATTCTTTAGAAATTTAAGATCCATGGTACCGTAGCCAACTTCCCTGGACGTGGCCACAGGAGGAAAATTGATGACAAATCAAAGAGACGGATAATACGAATGGTAACAAAAGAGCCCAGAAAAACTTCTAAAGAGATTTAAGGTGAACTTCAAGCTCAAGGAACATCAGTGTCAGATCGCACCATCCGTTGTTGTTTGAGCCAAAGTGGACTTCATGAGAGACGACCAAGGAGGACACCGTTGTTGGAAAAAAAAATCATAAAAAAGCCAGACTGGAATATGCCAAATGTTGACAAGCCACAAAGCTTCTGGGAGAATGTCCTATGGACAGATGAGACAAAAATGGAACTTTTTGGCAAGGCACATCAGCTCTATGTTCACAGACAGAAAAATGAAGCGTATCAAGAAAAGAACACTGTTCCTACTGTGAAACATGGACGAGGCTCTCTTATGTTCTGGGGCTGCTTTGCTGCATCTGACACAGGGTGTCTTAAATCTGCGCAGGGTACAATGAAATCTTAATCTCAATTCTAGAGAGAAATGTGCTGCCCAGTGTCAGAAAGCTTGGTCTGAGTCGCAGGTCATAGGTCTTGTAACAAGACAATGACCCAAAACACACAGCTAAAAACAACCAAGAATGGCTAAGAGGAAAACATTGGATTATTCTGAAGTGGCTTCTATGAGCCCTGACCTAAATCCTATTGAACATCTTTGGAAAGAGCTGAAAGATGCCATCTGGAAAAGGCAACCTTCAAACACCAGACAACTGGAGCAGTTTGCTCTTGAGGAGTGGCCAAAATACCTGTCGAGAGGTGCAGAAGTTTCATTGACAGTTACAGGAATCGTTTGCAGTAATTGCCTCAAAATGTTGTGCAACAAAGAATAACTTAAAGGAGGAGGAGGGTGCCATCATTTCTGTCCAGGCATATTTTATGAGGTTTTTTCATAAAATTCTGTGGAAGCAAAAAAGCAATGTCTGACTTTCAGTTGTTCATTTTCATAGATTTTTTATTTATTATTACTTTTGTCTGATTCAAGTTATTTCTGTGACAAATCTGGGTTTTTATTTCATTAAACGAGGGGTACCAAGAATTTTGATCCAGTGTCTATCTTCTGTGGCCTGCATCCTTAGCCCAGCATCTCCTAGGTACTTCTACTGCTTCCATCAGCAGTTGGTGGGCCAAGGATGCTGGCCATAGAAGTGAAGGATTCAACATGAGGTTGAAACTGAGTATCTTAAATATTTTTGCTCATCTCCAATAATCAGCAATAGCGATTAGAAAAAGTAAAACCATTATAAAAAAAACAAAGGTCTCATGAAATTCATATAACTAGAGATAAGCGGATCCTTTGAAATTCAAACTTGCCAGCTTTAGAAAATTTCAGAAAAAAATAGATTCTAGGAGAAAAAAATTGCTACAAATCTCAAAATTGCAACGTTTCCAATTGCTTGGAAAACACGAGTATAAAGGGGGCTTTACACACTAAGATATCGTTAATGTTTTATCATTGGGATCACGTCGTTAGTGACGCACATCCGGCGTCATTAACGATATCGCAGCGTGTAACACTTACCAGCGACCTTAAACGTCCTCCAAAGTGGTGAAAATCGTTCACCATGGAGAGGTCGTCCTAAAACCAAAAATTGTTAATGGTTGTTTAAAGATGTTGTTCCTCGTTCCTGCGGCAGCACACATCGCTGTGAGTGAGACTGCAGGAGCGAGGAACGTCTCCTTACCTGCGTCCCATCCGCAATGAAGGAGGAAGGAGGTGGGCGGGATGTTCGTCCCGCTCATCTCCGCCCCTCCGCTTTGATTGGCCGGACGCTTAGTGATGTCGCGGTGACGTCGCCGTGACGCCGAACGCACCTCCCCCTTAAGGGAGGGATTGTTCGGCAGTCACAGTGACGACGACGATCAGGTAAGTGCGTGTGACTCTGCCGTAGCGATAATGTTCGCTGCGGCAGTGATCACACGATATCGCATACACGACGGGGGCGGGTGCTTTTGCGTACGATATCGCTAGCAATTGCAAGAAATATCGTAGCGTGTAAAGCCCGCTTAACACTCCGGTCTTATGGAAGTGTATTGAGCCCCCTTTTCAGCTGTCTAACACAAACACAGCCTGTGACCTCCCTTCCCTTGTGTGGTTGTGTAGTGGAAGTGGCAGAAGCCGCATGGTAAAAACAAAATAAATAAGACACAGCAGAGAAGAAGATGTCCCGGCAGCAGCAATACTATGGTGTAGATGACATGATGGATAGGGAGTAGATGCCTGGCTGAGCCATCAGCACTGGCGGCAGCAGAAATGTGTGGAATACAGGAAACTGTAGAAGACAGTCAAACAGGCAAATGATATGGTTGGTTTAATCACTGGCATCAGCCATAGGTGAATGAAAGTCATCACTGATCCATGCCCAATTCATTTAAAAAAATCTAATCGGTTCCTGCTGCTGCCACAGCTATTTGTTGTAGCTCTAATATTAGTTCAGGCAAAGGAACGTTGGGTCTAGGGTCTGGTGGAGGGCACAGGGCAGGCAGCAGTAGTAGTTGTGCGTACAGGGGGAACAAAAGGTCACAGCACAGCCTGTCATTAACCCCTCGCTTCCCCGTCGCTGCACCACACCCAGGAGGACTCCATAACAGTTCCAAGCGACACCACATTCACATGCTCAGGAAATAAAGTCCAGTGAAAGTTTATTCTCTCAAAACAAAGCAACTTTATTTTCCATTATCTTCTGCCACATCTTGGTCCGCGCTTCACCAGCACCGGTATTCTTCCCATAGGGGTTTCTTACGTCTTTTCCTCTGATACATAATTTAGCAACAGTCCATATCTCTGGCAGCTGGATACTTTCTGTCACCTCTAGGCCTCTCCTTCTATCACTACACTTCACACTGGCACAAACTGGGTCATGAAGTCCGTTGAACCACTTCACCCTACCCAGAGGGGATGCTAATACGTAAAAAGGACCTCAACCGATAGGGCTTTCTCATCCATGCCCAGGCCATCCAGCCATACCCATCTACCTGTGAGCGCACTGACCTATCAGTGAGTGAGGAATTCTTTGAGTATTAGCAGCCAGATGAAACAGACGCCAGACCCCCATCCGTTGAATTAAACCCCACTCCTTGGGGGATGCGATTGACCAATCCGGACTGGATCCCGCATGTCACGGCCACAGGGGCAACCCATAGGATCAGAATCTTCATGGTGGGGTTGTTACTCGTACATCTTCCCAGGGACTATCCTTTTTCCTTCCCTCTATCAATTCCTTTTATATAACCTACTCTCCTCCCATTTCTCTCTCCCTGCCCACCCAGGTAACAGGACAGCCATGCTACAACACTGCCACCTGGTGGCTTTTTATACAATTCCCATGCACATTATACATAACACTTACAATGAGTATACAGACCTTCAGTGTGCCGGACACAAATTCAGGGGTGGGTCTAACCCGAAACCCCCCTACATAGGGAATCACAGAAGTCTTCTGCTCAGTCATGATGTCAGCAAGCATCCACTTGGCAAACTCTTCAGAGTAGGTACCACAGTTTACCGTAGTAAGTAGCCAATTTGAACTTCCTTGTGAAATCTGGAAAACTTTCCCCAAATTTGCTATTATACAGAGGGTCTAAAAGCATGCCTATCCAATAGTTATCATATTGCCTGATGGTAACAATAAACCTGTTATCCCGCAAGCATTCCAGCATACAGATTTCCATACTCGCCAGCACAACTGAGGGCTTTGTAGTTTCAATTTCATCACCTCGCAGTGATGGTTTGGATCTCATGGCCAGCGTTGTAGTCTTCATTTTCACTCTGACTCTCAACCTCGTCACATAATTTGTAAGTGTAACGCCCTGGCCTATCTGGTCGTCACAGGGTATTGTGCTATCTGCCCTTCTGTGCAATATCCACCTCCTCCTTGGTTACGGGTCCCCAACTATGGTGTTGCCAACATCAGCCAATCAAAATCCTAGGAACACTCTGCACCGCACCCACCAGACACACCAGTGGACAGCCTGAGTGGAATAGGGTCGCCCACTTGGGGGGTTGGTTAAGGGGAGGTTAGGAGTGTCAGGAGTAGGTCAGTGAAGTGTAGGAAATGAAGGAGAGAGGAGGTCAGGAGCTGGGCTCCTTGGAAGTCACTAGGTAGCAGACGTTGGTCAGGGCCTAGTAGGAGCTGGACCCCCGGTCGCAGGGGATCGTGACAAGTGACACGGAACTGTCGAGGAGGACAGCCGGCGGCCTTGTACCATTGCCGGGCTGGGACCAGGGCACGACGGGGTATGTGGACCCTAGGTCAGGGAGTAGCTTCAGGCAACCTGACAATTTACCTGACGAGAGCGGAGCCTTCAAGATCCACTCTTCACCCGCTCCAAAATCGGGGTATTAGCACAACGAGGGGATAGGACTTTCCACAAAAACGGTCTAGGAAATCCCAAGCGTGAACCCTGAGAGCAAGCTCCCTCAGTTAGCCACACTGGGGAGCGGAACCCGACTAGTTTCAAGCTACAGGGGCCAACTAACAAGAGACAAGAGTGCCAAGGGAAAGGTCACAGATCATCAGGCAACACCAGCGGGAACGGGACCCAAACTAGCTCCCCTCAGTGGCAGCAGTGTCCATAACTTTGGTTTACCAAGTTGTCGGTGTAAGCTTTATGGACTGAGTGAGTACGCAAGTGACCCTTTCACCCCCAACGGCACTCCCCAACATCATCACTGAGTCCCAGGGCATCCCCCCTACCAGTGGAGAGGTTAAAACAACTAGTTGCCCACTCCATCGCCCCTGGGTACTCCCAGCTGCAGCAATGGTACTCCATCTTACCACACACCACGGGTGGCATCAGAAACGTTACATATACAATCCCCTGTAAATACCCCCTTTATTTGAGTGGCCATACGATCCTCGGGTCCGGACGCCCCTCGAGCCACCGCGGATCCGGATCCGAGCAGCCCGGCTGCTGACGCGAGGGCGGCACATAAGCTCAATATACTGCTCCATATCCACCTGCTGCTCCTCCTCCTTGTCTTTCCCTTACTTCTCCCTTTCTTGTCCTACTCCTACTCTTTCATCCCCTACTCCTTCTCTTTCTTTTCTTCCTCGTCTACATCTTGCAGCATCATGGACCTTTAGGGATCCTAATAGATACAAGGCTTCAGTTGTTGACACACATCCCTCATTAGCTGCCAACGAAGATCTCAAAGTAGAATAGATAGATATCCTGCAGATAAACTGGGGAAAATAAGTATTTGATACACTGCTGATTGTTCACGTTTTCTCACCTACAATGAAAGGAGAGCTCTGTAATTTTTATTGTAGGTACACCACGGATACAACAATGATGGTGTCATTCACTTGAATGAGTGACCTTGAAACACTAAAACAAAATAAAACATACCTGGATTTTTGCAGCTCATTGGTTCACAAATAGATGGAACATACACACTGAAACTAATGTGTCCATGTTGTGTCTGTTAAAACTAAAATAAAATAAAGAACACATACAACAGTAACCGGTAAGTAAATTAGTAGTTGATTGATTCATGGGCTGCAGACATCCTGTAACTTAGCTAGTGTCATGAGATCAGGATCAGAGTGGAGGAGTCCATGAAATAAGTTTATATGTTTCTATTTAATGCATCACTCTGGGTGGTTCATGAGGGGGTTAACCAGGGGTGGACAACCCTTTTAACACACAGTTCCTGGCCTGATATCCATAATAAAAAATAAATAACTATTCCATAAGTAGCAAAAGAAACAGTAAAATAAGTCATTGTGATTTGACACCATTTGCCAAAATATTAACATACGAACCAGCTCTCACTGCCTGCAGTATACTCAGGACAATTACCACTTGATCCTGCACGGAAAATCCTAGGTCAGGATGTCCACAATTCAAGAAAAAGCAAAATATCCAGCGGATCCAGGCGTTTTTTTGCTTAAAATAATTGTTTTATTGCATTACATTGAAAGATAATAGGAATGGCATCCAGAAGTTAAAGGTCTTACATCAGATTACACCCATTACCTACATATTGAACCCCACATGTCTCACATGTAATTAAATAAACTACATATGTGAAACTGCAATTTGCAAACCTATTAATGGGGTATTCTTCGTGTGTGACCATAGATTTAAATGTGGTCGTATTGTACATGTATTTGCATAAACCACACAACTTTTGTCCACAGCGATAACTACCAGAAATAGTCAGCCAGCTAGATTTTTTCTGTCCATGAGAAAACCGCAAGGTGTGATCACTGGGTGATAGTATGCTGGCAATTGTGGTAACTTTTTTGGGGATAAAATAACAACCCTTATGAAGTATGATTCTCAAAGTTGGATCTACCCGTAAAATGGATACATTTATCAAAATATGAATAACCTGACTACCCCCCACTGATAATGGAAGGGAATAAATCCATGTATTACCTGTCCAGCAGTCTGCAATTTGAATAAGATGCATATGGATGACGAATATAAATCCTAGAAAGGCATATCACAGGATTCTGTCAGCCTGTAAAAATATAGATGAGCACTGGCGCTTTACCGCCGCGCTCTTAAATAGACCAGTGTTCACTTCCTCATTCCGTCATGGATTCATTCCCTTCCATTATCAGTGGGGGGTAGTCAGGTTATTCATATTTTGATTTTCTTTAGGTGGCCTCTATTGGGGGATGGTTCTAGTCCCTTGACCCCTGATGAACCCCAATCCCTCGGGGGAAACACGTTGGCTCGGTGTAAATATCTGGGGACCTAAGGCCTGGATCATTCATCCTGGGATCACATTTTTCTGATAAGTATCCCTTTTGAGGCCATGCATTTGATAATTTTTGCAATGATCCATAGTGGATTTATTATTACAACCTGGTAATACATCTTACTGTAATAATTGTTCTAATGTTGACCTGTGACCTAGGTCCCCATTAGGGTCACTATTTATTAATTTGTTTCACCAGTAATCAATTATGCGGTCTATTTGATCTGTTAATGGTGATTTCTTACATTACATGTACATACTTAAATCTACTAAGCATACCGGTATGTGTGTACATGTATGTTGATGTTTACCTGCACTTTCTGAGGTCTGGTGGAGGGTGATCTATCAGTGATAGGTTAGTGTGCAACAGGTATAGCTGCCGAGGAACGGGGCACCACAAAATTTAGGGCGAATTAACCTCCGTTGTTAGGTAATTTG
This sequence comes from Anomaloglossus baeobatrachus, assembly GCF_048569485.1. Lineage (NCBI taxonomy): Eukaryota > Metazoa > Chordata > Amphibia > Anura > Aromobatidae > Anomaloglossus > Anomaloglossus baeobatrachus. Next base: position 87,199,281 of record NC_134361.1, read on the forward strand.
AGGCTAGGGCGAGGCCTTCGCCATTTTTTGACTACATTAATTAATGTCTTCATTATAAAGTCACTTCCTGTTGCTCACACGCATTCTATCACATATTACCCTTGTGTAGTATCTACACACCACTTTTCTATTTTGTGGTATGTTTGCTTGGGATTTTAATACATACAATAAAGTATAAGTTTTAGAGTTTTTTTTGTTTTTGGTCTATTTATATACGGTAGGTTCCCATGGAGGGGTGTCTGTGCATTCGTGCTCCAGACCTTCTCTGTCCCCATCTACATTGACATAATTTGACATAAAGTGAGTCGAGATGGGTAAACCCGCACATGGTTGGATTATGCCAGAATTTAAAAAAATATCTTGTTTAGGTCTGACCTTGACCTGAATTTGAGCCCGGTCCTCGAACATCATATAAGCCTATGGGGACCCAAACTTTACTGCTTCTTTAAAATGGTACATAAAAACAAAAAAGTGAGCCGGAGTATGAGATGGTATACATGGAACTTGTGAGACCATGTTCACACTGGCCATGAGACTAAGAGAAACCAAGGAAAAAAATTGTGAAAACATACCCTGCTGTAACTAAATAAAAGCATAGTGCATATAAACATAGGGTACTTAGTAAACACTGTTTTTGATCAAAAAAAGCATAAAGCTATCCCACCAAACGTCAAGGTGTACCCAGTTGGGATAGTACCTACACTCTCTAATATTAAAACCTTACCATGGGTCTAAAATAGGCCTCAATGTGGCTAAGGGCTGAGAGCGACCGGGTCCCAACAGGACACACACAGTCAGGGGGATTCACAGAATGAAATGTCCAGCTCGCTGAGAAGGGGGCCACTCCCTGTTTGTACTGAATACAAAAAACTACATAAAAACAAAAAAGTGAGCCGGAGTATGAGATGGTATACATGGAACTTGTGAGACCATGTTCACACTGGCCATGAGACTAAGAGAAACCAAGGAAAAGAAAAATTGTGAAAACATACCCTGCTGTAACTAAATAAAAGCATAGTGCATATAAACATAGGGTACTTAGTAAACACTGTTTTTGATCAAAAAAAGCATAAAGCTATCCCACCAAACGTCAAGGTGTACCCAGTTGGGATAGTACCTACACTCTCTAATATTAAAACCTTACCATTTTTTTTTTATCAAAAACAGTGTTTACTAAGTACCCTATGTTTATATGCACTATGCTTTTATTTAGTTACAGCAGGGTATGTTTTCACAATTTTTTTTCCTTGGTTTCTCTTAGTCTCATGGCCAGTGTGAACATGGTCTCACAAGTTCCATGTATACCATCTCATACTCCGGCTCACTTTTTTGTTTTTATGTAGTTTTTTGTATTCAGTACAAACAGGGAGTGGCCCCCTTCTCAGCGAGCTGGACATTTCATTCTGTGAATCCCCCTGACTGTGTGTGTCCTGTTGGGACCCGATCGCTCTCAGCCCTTAGCCACATTGAGGCCTATTTTAGACCCATGGTAAGGTTTTAATATTAGAGAGTGTAGGTACTATCCCAACTGGGTACACCTTGACGTTTGGTGGGATAGCTTTATGCTTTTTTTGATCAAAAACAGTGTTTACTAAGTACCCTATGTTCATATGCACTATGCTTTTATTTAGTTACAGCAGGGTATGTTTTCACAATTTTTTTCCTTGGTTTCTCTTAGTCTCATGGCAGTGTGAACATGGTCTCACAAGTTCCATGTATACCATCTCATACTCCGGCTCACTTTTTTGTTTTTATGTAGTTTTCTGTATTCAGTACAAACAGGGAGTGGCCCCCTTCTCAGCGAGCTGGACATTTCATTCTGTGAATCCCCCTGACTGTGTGTGTCCTGTTGCGACCCGGTCGCTCTCAGCCCTTAGCCACATTGAGGCCTATTTTAGACCCATGGTAAGGTTTCAATATTAGAGAGTGTAGGTACTATCCCAACTGGGTACACCTTGACGTTTGGTGGGATAGCTTTATGCTTTTTTGATCAAAAACAGTGTTTACTAAGTACCCTATGTTTATATGCACTATGCTTTTATTTAGTTACAGCAGGGTATGTTTTCACAATTTTTTTCCTTGGTTTTTCTTTAAAATGGTGGTTGTAAGGGCTAGAGGGCTGCAAAAGGAAGCAAAATAGGGATTAACCCGTTCACGACAGGCCGATTTTTCGCTTTCCGTTTTTTTTTCGCCATTCTTTTTCTAAGAGACAGAACTTTTTTATTTTTCAGTCAATATGGTCATGTGAGGGCTCATTATTTGCGTAACGAGCTGTACGTTTCAATGAAACCATAGGTTTTACCATATAGTGTACTGGAAAATGGCAAAAAAATTCCAAATGCAGAAAAATTGCAAAAAAAGTGCGATAGCACTATTGTTTTTGAGATATTTGATTCACTGTGTTCACTGTATGGTACAACTAATGTGTGGGTGTGGTGCCTCAGGTCAGTGCGAGTTCGTAGACACTAAACATGTATAGGTTTACTTTTATATAAGGGGTTAAAAAATTTTTGGAAGTTTGTCTGAAAAAAGTGGCGCACGTTTTACGCCATATTCTGTGACCCGTAGCGTTCTCATTTTTCGGGATCTGAGGCTCAGTGATGGCTTATTTTTTGCGACTCGAGCTTACATTTTTAATGGTACAATTTTTGCGCAGATGCTACGTTTTGATCGCCTATTATTGCATTTTGCGCAAAAGTTGTGGCGACAAAAAAAGTAATTTTGTCGTTTGGAATTTTTTTGCCGCTACGCCGTTTACTGATCAGATTAATTGATTTTATATTTTGATAGATCGGGCGTTTCTGAACGCGGCGATACCAAATGTGTGTATATTTTTTATTTTTTTAACCCTTTAATTTTTAATGGGGCGAAAGGTTGGTGATTTGAACTTTTATTTTTTTTGCTTTTTTTACATTTTTTAAAACTTTTTTTTTTACTTTTTTTTTTTATTTTACTAGTCCCCCTAGGGGGCTATTGCGATCAGCAATCCGATCGCTCTGCACTATCTGCTGATCACAGCTACACAGCTGTAAACAGCAGATACGTGCACTTTCTGCTTCCCTGGCCTCCATGGAAAGCGAAAGTGAAAGTAGTTCATGTCTAGCACAGGAGTCATCACATGACCCTGTGCTACCATGGCAACCATCGGAAATCACGTGATCATGTCACGTGACTTCCGGTATCAGGCAGTAAGTAAAACTTTACCGCGATCGCGTTTATAATGGTGCTGTCACATATTGACAGCGCCATTACAGGGGTTAAACGGCACGAGCAGATAACGATTCTGCTCGTGCCTAGCAGGCACACATCTCAGCTGTGAAAATCAGGTGAGATGTGCGCCGATCGCAGCATGCTGCTGCCAGGAGACCGCGGGCAATAACGTTATGACCGCTAGGACGTAATTTTACGGCCCGCGGTCGTTAAGGGGTTAAAGGAAAATCATACTTACCAAGTTTCCATGCAGCTGTCACACTGCTTCCGGGTCTGCTCATTAAATCTTATGAATAGTCACTGCTTCCCCTGCCCACCCTCTGTGACAGAATTTGTTATTGGTTGCAGTTTGCCTGCGCCCCCACCCCCTGTGCCAGCATCTGTGATTGGTTGCTTTTACACTAGCTGTATGGCTCCCCAAAGTGGAGTGTAAAATTAAATAAATAATTTGAAAAAATGGCGTGGAGTCCCCCATCACCTTTACCGCTGACTCCAGTGATTGTTGCTAGTAACTTAGAATTTCAGGTGGCCAGGATTGTGATTCCCATTTTGTTCACCACTCTCTCCAATACTTGGTATGCTTGAAGATTTATCGTCTGGAAGAAAGGATGTGGGTACCAACATTGGAAGCTAATGCCAGTTGGTTGGTGCATTCCTTCCATGCATCCCATTTGGACAAACCTGGTCCTGAGGGTCAAGAGACCCTTTGTAGAAGGGGAGGTACTGTTACGAGTATGTTGTGCCCTGATGAGATCTCAAGGGTATTGTGGATCAGAAGTTCTCAGCGTTTGGTTGTTCGCAGATTCTTTTAGAATTCGCTCATTGCTTATCCTGAGTAGGAGCACATTTCATTCCATTCAGTGCTGAAGGGATTAAAGTCTCTTTTCTATTCTGTGGAGATTGACTTGTAGCTATTAATCTCAGCTGCAGCCATACCCTTCCGCTACATAAACTCACTCCTCACTCTCTCCTATGCCAGCTTTAGCTCATTCTATAACGGACCACTTTGAATTATCCTGGCTCTGCAGAAGCTGAGGTGTTTCTGTTGCAGCTGAGAAGCTTCCTGCTTGAGTAACTTTAGAAAACTATTTGTTGTTTTTTTTCACCTGCTTGTCTTACCTTCCTCGTGTTGTTTTATTGTAGTGATGAAACTATCATATCACTGGCCTTCATACTAGTTAGGGTGAGTTCAGGGCCTGGAAGGGTCTAGGCACTTGACAGCGCACAGGAGGAAGGACCCATCTGGGGACGTTAGGGAGTGCAGGGATCAACCTTAGGTCGTTGTAAGGAGGTGACCCCACTCCCCTTTCCTTAGCGCCAGGGCCATCCGTTGTATTCTTTCCCTGGTGTACCCTTTGTGTTGCATCATTCCTCAGCAGTTTTCTTGTCCTCAACGTGAAATTAATGCAGCCATTTTCCTGTACCTCTGAAAGCATATACTAAATATTGGCAGTAGGATCCATCTTCAACTCTAATACTAGGTCCTAGCAGTACCCCACCTCCACCTTGCTGGCATCTGAGTGAAACTGAAGGTCTGCAACATTTATTATCTAGCCACCATCCATCTGGTCCATCAAGCGTCAATATCATCAATCCATAAAACCTTTTTGAAAAACCTGTTTCAAATATTTATTGGTCCAGTCTTGACAAGTCAGCTTCTGTGCATTATTCAGTCAGAGATGGTCGGGTTTCAGCCTCCCTTACCTAGGTCATGTCTCTGTGCACTGAAGACTTTGTCCCCGACTCTTGAACGCAATTTCGCCAAACTTTTGGGCATAAATTGCTTTGATAAGTCACAAAATTGTAGAACAACTTGTAGTTGCACAAATTTTCTACAAGTTTTGGTGTTTTCATACCTGTTTCTCACAGCTATGCCAAAATGGCCAGAGCTGGGGCATGACAGGTTCATTTCGGGGGGCATAATGCCAAAACTTTTCTAATTCATGATGGGCTGTGGTGTGTTCCTTACACCTGAAACCTTACTCCAGTCAGGGACTGGTGTAAAATTTCTGGTGTGGTGCCTAGAGGCGCATACCAGTCACCAGAAGCTTCTGGTTTATGAAGCGGTGTTCACCCCTTCATGAATCAAGAGCATTTGACTCCACCTCACCGCCTCATCAAGGTTGGCAAGAAAGTCAGAGCCTTTCTACTTCTGAGTACTCTATGGAGGTTGCAGTTCAGAAATATGACAGCATTAGAGGATAATGGGTTCACCTCCCATTTGATTCTTCTCAAATCTTTGGCAGTTAATGAGCATCTTTTTTTTCTGAACACGTTTTTTGCGACCCTGTTGACTTTTTGCAACAAAACTGTTGATGGTTCTGTGATCATGCCCCAATATCTTATAAATTGCATGAGTACTGCATCCCTCTGTAAGACTTTTAACAATTTTTGATTTTTTTTTTAGGGTCCATTAAGCCTTTTTTTTGTCCCATTTTGTCTGAGAAAAACAAGCTCCCTAATAATTTTGCAGACCTTTATAAAACAGAGTTTTATCCTTTGGCCTTACCCTTCTCATTAAACAAATACACATCACCTGATCATCCAACAAGCATTCAAGTTTATACAGCTTGGCGTTAGAAAATCTGGGTAAAAATGATGATATGGTCAAATATTCACTTGTCTAATTATCCTTCACACAGTCAGTGTAATATCAATAGGAGATCCTCTAAATTAGCTTAGAGTGTTATTTAAAAATGGTAATGTCTACAATTACAGCTGCAATATCTATTCTATAATGATGCAAAAAGGGTTAAGATCCAAACAATTTGTGATGGTATTTTTCACAAAGTCCTTTTCCAGACAATTAGTTTGCTCATGTATTTCCCACTAGGTGATTTCTTTTCGGTTGATGTAAGCTTTGTTTATTGAGCCTTTGTGAGGCTTCCAACAGTTGCAATGGAACATATTTCTAAATGAATTTGTATTGTTCTCTTGGGTGATGGGATTAGTCAAAATGTGTTTTCTCATGTTTCCACCACATCAACACAAACATCTTTCAATGTCCCTCAGGGCTTCTCTACTGCTTACTCTAGGTGGATTCCATTGGTGTGTAATGGTGTAATATATTGCAAAGGATCTGCCGGCCAAATAAGTCATATTTGGGAATTTAAGATTGTTTGATTGTGTTTCAACCACAAGCCAAATGAGCTCGCAATGGAGAATTTCTCTGGAAGAGAAATCAGAAGAACGTGGACAGCAAAAACCCCAATAAATGAGTGAGGTTGTTAAGCCTCTTTGACTCACCATGAGTGAGGACAATTAAGGGAGAATCCCATCTGTTCTGCAAAAGCTATTCGAATGACATTATTCCTTTGCAAGTCACGTTGACCATAAATGAACATCTTGTGGATTATGCCATGTAATAAGTCATGGATGCTTCTGAAAAGCGTAAATCTGCCGTCTCATACCGTTTCCCAGCATGGAAAATGGCCACGTCATATATCAACATTGCAATATTATGACTTGCAGCTGAATTAGGCAGAGTATGATTCATTGAAGGGAAAAACACAAGACTCCAGAATAATAAATAACGACAGCAGAAATATGCAGTAAACAGGGATGGGCACAGTTCTATTTTTATAGGAACTCAAGCATGAAATCGTAAACCTACCTCTAACCAAGTTTTCCACAAGCAACCCCCAACCATCCTAGGTGTAGCCATCACCGTCTACTGATTGCAGCTGGGGTAGCCTGAGCATCACAAAGTAATGTGAGCCAAGATCACGTGGTTCCTCGGGTTTCAAAATGTTTAACTGACTATGATGTTTTCACATTTTTCCCAATAAGGTTAATTAAATTGAGATCCCAAGACACCAAATTCTATAGATTTTTTTGGCATCCCGTTAACTGTAACAACTGTAGAAATTAGTTAACAACATTTATGACTGCCAATACGGCTTTTTAAGCAGCTCTTAAGGGGCCTTCTTCAAACCCCTTTTTCTATAATTTTTTTACTGCATTTTCAAACAGTTCTAGAAAAAGCACCATCCAATGATTGTTAAGGACGCTTTACACGCTGCGATATCGTGACCGATATCGCTAGCGTGGGTACCCGCCCCATCGGTTGTGCGACATCGGAAAATCGCTGCCCGTGGCGCACAACATCGCCCAGACCCATCACACTACTTACCTGCCCTGTGACGTCGCTGTGACCGGTGAAACGCCTCCTTTCTAAGGGGGTGGTTCGTTCAGCGTCACAGCTACATCACAGCTGTGTCACTGAACCGCCGCCCAATAGAAGCAGAGGGGTGGAGATGAGCGGGACGAACATCCCGCCCACCTCCTTCCTTCCGCATTGTGGCTGGGAGGCAGGTAAGGAGAGGTTCCTCGTTCCTGCGGTGTCACACATACTGATGTGTGCTGCCATAGGAAAGAAGAACAACTTCATTACTGCTGCAGCAACGATATTTGAGAATGGACCCTCATGTCACCAATGAGCGATTTTGCACGTTTTTGCAACGATGCAAAATCGCTCAAAGGTGTCACATGCAACGGCATCGCTAAAGCGACCGGATGTGCGTCACAAAATCCGTGACCCCAACGAGATCGCTGCAGCGATCTCGTAGCATGTAAAGCCCACTTTAGGCTCCCTCCTTAAGAGTATGTTCACACAATTTTTTAATGTTTCTTTTGTGGGGAAAGCTGAAAAGCGATGTAAAAAAAAAAAAAATCAAATATGTGTTGGGGCATGTTTTATGATGCTGTTTTTGTGTAGACAGAGTTTCGCACAGCTCTAGTTGACTTTGTAGTCATATTTGGAGCATTTTTTTCAAGCACTAATGCGTTAATAATTAGTATGTTGCTTCATTTTCTATTTTAGCACTTGATTCATCAAGACTGACGATTTTCTCTCTGGTCTTGTTGGGGTGTGTGATTGAGGCAAACGTTCCTGATTCATGAAGAGATGGACACCTCTTCATGAATCAAGCGCATCTATTGAGTTGTGGGTACCTTTGTGTGGCACACCATACATCTTACTCCAGTCCTTCGGTGGAGTGAGATTTCTGACCTAAGTAATGCTACATCTCATCATGAATTAGATGGGCTGTGATGAAATTCCCCAGCTTGTCTGCGTTACGGTCTAGTTCTGCCCATTGTGAGGAAAACAGAAACTGGAATGAAAACCCCAAAAGTCACAACATTTTAAAGGAGTTGTCCACTACTTTGACATTGATGGCCTATCCTTACGATAGGTCATCCATGCCTAATTGGCCGGGGTCCGACACCCCGCTTCCCCGCCTATCAGTTGCTCTTGGTCCCGGCAGCAACAGCAGCCAGCCAGAAATACTCAATTCTGGTGCTGTTCTGTCTTCTTATAGTGACCACGGCTGGGTACTGCACATCTGCCACCTATTCTAATCAATGGGAGGTGGATGTGTAGTACTCGGCGGCTACCACTATAAAAAGATTGAGCAGCGCCAATGCTGAGCACTTTCGGCTGCCTGTTGCCGCCGCCGGGGCCAGGAACAGCTGATCAGCAGCGGTCCCCAGTGTCGAAAAAGAACACATTTCCATAGAAATTATATGTGGTCAAGAATTCATGGAGTAAACAACAGGAAGGACATCATAATAGGTGTGTATAATAGACCACAGGGTCAAACTGAGGGTATGGATGAGATATTCACACAACAAATGGCCACATTCTCAAAAGAACATGAAATATTGATCATGGGAGACTTCAACTACCCATACATTTATTTTGAAACTTTCACAGGTAAGAGTAAAGGCTCTATCCAATTTTCATCCTCCCTTGCAGACAACTTTATCTCCCAGCTTGTATAAGAAAATACGAGAGGAACAGCCATCTTGGACCTAGCCCTAACAAACAATGAGTATATGGTTAAGGGACTGAGGGTAGCAGGGACACTGGGACTCAGTAATCATGCTATACTTGAATTTGGGGATGCAAGGGGAGGAATACCTGAGAAGACACAGACTTCAAGGCATGAATTTAGCAGAGCAGACTTCAAGAGCCTAAAGACAAGGGTTGGTATGATTTCATGGCACATAATTCTTAAGCACAAAACTGCACACGAAGGATGGGAAATTTTCTGTAAGGAAATCCTTAATGCATAAGAACTAACAATACTTAAAAGGAAGAAAAATGGGAAAAACCTAAAGAAACCAGTTTGATGACTAAAAAATTACATCACATGCTGAAAAAGAAAATGGAAACATACAAGTGGAAGATGGGGATTATTATAACTAGGGAAGATTACATGGCAGCTTGCAGACTCTGCAAGACAAGCGTCAAAGAATCTAAGGCTGAACACGAATTGAGGCTTGCAAAAGAGGCCAAGAGTAAGGTAAAAGGATTTTGGGGGTATGTTAAAAGCAAATGAAAAGTGAAGGAAACCATAGGAGTCCTGCAGAATCAAAAAGGTGAAACAGTCAACAAGGTGGAACTTCAGGTGGAGCTACTAAATTCGTATTTCATATCTGTCTTCTCCCAACAAACTAATGAAAGCATCAACAATAATCATGATAGAAATGATGGTCCGGAGGAGTTGAAGTTGACAATAAAGCAAAGGATTGATATTAGAACACTTAGCCAAGTTAAAGGAAACCAAGTCCCCAGGTCCAGATGATTTACACCCTAGAGTCCTGAAAGAGATAGCTGAGGAAATAATAGTACCACTTGCAATAATTTTCAATAAGTCATGGGAAACAGGAGTGGTCCCTCTAGATGGGAAATAGGAAAATGTGGTTCCTATCTACAAAAAGGAGAAAAAGGAGGATCCAAGGAATTACAGGCCAGTAAGCCTGACCTCCATAGCAGGAAAAAAGTTTTGAGCGAATTGTCAAAGAACATTTACTTAGGTACCTGAATGGGAAGGCATTAATTATCCAGAGCCAGCATGGCTTTATGACCAATAAATCTTGTCACACCAACCTGATTTTCTTCTACAACAAAGTCATTGAATGGCTGGAATGCCAGGGGAATGCCATGGATATAGTATACCTTGACTTCAGTAAGGCAATCGATAAAGTATCTGTCATGATTGACTCCTGGATCAGCTAGAGCTGAGCCTTTTTTTTAGTTTCACTTCTGATGCAAGTCACGTTAGGGGTTAATCCTTTCTGCCTCGTTCTGGAGGTCAGGCTGCTTTATTAGGGCACTGTTTCTCTTGGACTTCGCCAGTGATACTTCTGGCTCTGCTGTGTTCTGCTCTTGAGTGACCTGTTGTCTGCCCTGCCCCCTCCTGACCTCCGTGTTCACTTGACCTGTTAACCTCCTCTGTTGTCTGTTTCCATCAGTGTCTCTCCCGCTGTCTCCCTGTTCATTCCTTATCTGTTTACCTTTATTCTGTCTTGTCTTCCCACTCCCCCTCGCTTCTAGGCTCTGATTTCCCGGCTACTGACTATTTGCTTCCCTCTGACTAGGTTTAGACTTTGCCCTTGTGTATTTACAAGACCTCATGTTGTGACACGGCTTTCTGACGATTCTACTGCCATCTGGTGGGCTTGACTAGTATAACCTCTGCTACGGAATTCCCTGCTCATACGTTTCCTCCACTTTTACGCCCCCTAGTGGTTTACCAGCTAACTACCTTCTCAGATAGTTTCAGGAATCCTCTCAGTCCCACATTATTGCGCTGTACTGCTATTGTACATCTTAGAGTACAGAGTGACAGTATCACATGACATCCTCATTGAAAAAATGATCAAGTATGGAATCTATAAAAAATCAGTTAGATGGATTCAGAACTGGCTTAATGATCGGGCACATCGAGTAATACTAAATGGCTACACATCAAACTGGAGGAAAGTCAAAAGCAGGGTGCCACAAGGCTCTGTCCTGGGGCCAGTGCTGTTTAATATCTGTATAAATGATCTGGACAACGGAATTATTGGGGAACTCATATAAAATTTGCAGATGATACAAAGATAGGAGGAGTAGCTAACACTAGAGAGGAAAGAGAGAGGATTCAAAAGGATCTAGACACACTCGAACAATAGGCCGAGGAGAACAGAATGATACTTAACATTGACAAATGCAGAGTCCTACATCTGGGTAAAAGAAATTTAAAAAGTATATATGGTATAGGAGGAAAAGAACTAGGTGATAGCACAGGGGAAAAGGACTTGGGAATAATAATAGATCCCAGATTCAACATGAGCCAATTGTGTGGTGCTGCAGCTAAAAAGGCCAACAAAATTATGGGATGTATCAATACAAAGATTGAATCTAGATCAAGAGAGGTAATTATTCCCCTATACCCTGCCCTGGTCAGACCACACCTGGAATATTGTGTACAGTTTTGGGCGCCCCAATTCAAGAAAGACATTAATATATTGGAGCATATCCAGAGAAGAGCAATCAAGATGGTAGAAGGTCTGCAAACCATGTCCTGTGAAGACCAACTAAAAGAGCTAGGAATGTTTAGTTTGCAAAAGAGAAGGCTGAGAGGAGACTTAATAGCTGTCTATAAATATCTGGAAGGTAGTCACAGGGCAGAGGGGACCACCCTATTCTCATTAGCACAAGGAAATACAAGAAGAAATGGGATGAAACTAAAAGGAAGGAGATTCAGATTAGACATTAGGAAAAACTTCTTGACAGTGAGGGCAGTCAGAGAATGGAACAGGCGACCACGGGAGGTAGTGAGCTCTCCATCAATGGAAATCTTCAAGTGGAAGCTGAATAAACAAATAAGTGCCATGATTTAGGAAAATCTGCACTCGTAGGGGGGTTAGACGTGATGGCCCTTGACCTCCCTTCCAACTTTACTATTGTATGATTCTATGAGAGGAGGGGAGTGGTGAATTATTCAAATGATTCCACCACTCCCCTTCATCTACACCACCAATTGGCTTTCAAAAGACCTGCTCCTGCCACGACAGGCATGCATGACACCTTATGCATGCAAGTCTCTCCACACCCTGATTGCTTTCTCAAGGCTATCCATGAGACCCAATGTCCACATGTCAATCCCAATTGGAGATAGATGAACCCCATCACGGTGCAAATGTCCCCGAGAGGGGACCGCCAGGTCCTGATGCCTGACAACCAAAGGCCAGATTTCTGACATAGGGGAGTTGTGTGCCCATTATACTGTGTATAGGATAGATGTGGATCCACCTTACTTTGTGTAGGAGAGCTGTGGGCCCACCATGCTGTGTATAAGGGAGGTGTGGAACTATTATACTGTGTATAGGGGAGCTGTGGGTCTATCATACTGTATATGAGAGGTGTGGGCCCACCATACTGTGTATAGGGGAGGTGTAGGACCACCACACTGTGTATAGGAAAGGTGTGGGTCCATTATACTCTGTATAGGGTAGCTGTGGACCCACCATATTCTATATAGGGAAGGGGTGGACACATTATACTGTGTATATGGAGCGGTGGCTCCACCATACTGTGTATAGGGGAGGTGTGGGCCCATCATATTCTGTATAGGGGAGGTGTGGGACCATCATACTGTGTGTGTGTGTGTATATAGAGCTGTGGACCCACCATATTCTGTATAGGGAAGGTGTGGACACATTATACTGTGTATATGGAGTGGTGGCTCCACCATACTGTGTATAGGGGAGGTGTGGGCCCACCATATTCTGTATAGGTGAGGTGTGGGCCCATCATACTCTGTATAGGCAAGGTGTGGGCCCATTATAGCATGTATAGAAGAGCTGTGGATCCACCATACTGTATATAGGAGAGCTGTGGGCCCACCATAGTGTGTATAGATGAGCTGTGGATCCATCATACTGTATATAGGAGCGCTCTGGACCCATCATACTGAGTATAGGGTAGCGGTGGGCCCACCATACTGTGTATAGGGTAGATGGGGGCCCATCATATTGTGTATATGGAGCTGTGGGCCTAACTTACTGTCTATAGGGGAGGTGTGGGCCCGCCCATCATAATATGTATAGGGGAGGTGAAGACTTTCTAAAGGAAGATCTAGGACATACCAGTCGATAGAAGTGGTTTTTATTGTATGCATTTCAAAGCCATTTAAAGCTTCTTCTTCAGGAAAGAAACCGTCTTTGCGCATTAGTGTTCTTTTATTTGTTGTAATCTTTGCAGACAAGTTGTGGGTGAAAGAAATTGTTATGTCAGTCCGAGACAAATGTAAAAATTAAGAAAGTGAACGACTTCATCAGAAAGAAAGTAAGATGTAAGTCACAGTGCTGTAATCGCTTACATGTTCTGCAATACTTTTATCTACCACTATATGGTCCTTAGATGGCTGTAATATTAGTATTTGTCTGTTTGTAGAGATTTATTTTTAGTAACAGGGAAGTCGGTCATCTGCTAATGTTCCCCTATACCCACGATTAGGTTGCATCGCTATAGTTGTACATATGGTTACCTGATTAGGGGCCCATTCAGCTGTTTCGCAGCCCCCCACACCCCCCAAGCTGAACCCTTAACTACGCCTCTGAACTACAGTCCCCGACAGAAGTTCTGTCGCTTATCCATGTTATGTAAATAAAAGCTTATAACCTGACTTTAAATTCTTCCATTGGTTTCATAAATTACTCTTTTGTAAGCTGAAACCCTCCCAAATTTGGTTTAGGTTATGAAAATAAAGTTGCTGCAAAGCTGAAATATTGATCATTTAATGAACACAGAAAGGTCAGATTTTGGCAAGACAAAAGTTTTGTCGCCTTGTCATATAATTCACCCAATCCTAGTTTACATCCTCACCTGTGCTCACTAAATGATCGGTCAATTAGCAGCTGTGTATAAAAAGAAACATAGCACCCCAGACCTTCATTTGAACTGCAACTTGACCTCTGACAACATTCCAAAAATCCACCCTGCGACCAGAGCCTTTATTATCAAGAGACTGAAGAACAGATCCACTGCAGAGGTGGCTGGCACCTTTAATGTGTCTCAGTGTCAAGTACAAAGAATTAAAAAAAGATTTGAAGAGACTGGAGATGTTTTTGACAAGCCCAGGTCCGGCAGACCCCGCAAGACAACTGCTCAGGAGGAATGTTTGTTGATTAAAAAATTCAAAGCCAGCCCCTCTTCCACTGCAGCAGAGCTCCAAAAGGCCTGGTCACCTCAAGTTCCTTTGTCAACTAGAACAGTTTGTAGGATTCTGTCTCGAAATGGCCTCCATGGTCGAATCAGTGCCGAGAAGCCAGCACTAAACAAAAAGCAATTAAAAAACTGTGTGGCATTTGCCAAGTCCCACAGCCTGCTAAACAGATGGATGCTGGAAAAGTGGCAGGTGGATTTCTATGATGAATCTTCAGTTGAATTAAACCACAGCTGCTGCAAATACTGCAGAAGACCTACTGGAGCCCATATGGATCCAGAAAACAGTTAAGGTTGGTGGTGGAAAGATCATGGTCTGGGGTTACATTCAGTATGGGGGTGTGCAAAACATTTGCAAGGTGGAAGACAATATCAATAGCCTAAAATATCAAGTATTAGCTACCTCTAACATTCCCAATCATAAAATGGGTCAAATTCTGCAGCAGGATGGTGCTCCATCTCATACATCCATCTCTACAGCAAAGTTCCTCCTGGCAAAGAAGATTAAGGTGCTCAAGGACTGGTCAACCCAGTCACCAGACATGAACATCATTGACCCTGTTTGGGGTAGGATGAAAGAGGAAGCTTGGAAGACAAAACCAAAGAATCTAGATGAACTCTGGGAGGCATGTAAGGGGTACTTTGCACGTTGTGACATTGCTACTGCGATCTCGTCGGGGTCAAATCGAAAGTGATGCACATCCGGCGCCGGTAACGACGTCGCAACGTGTAAAGCCTAGATGCACCGATAAACGATCGCAAAAGCGTCGAAAATCGGTGATCTGTGTAGTGTTGGTCATTTCCATAATTTTTCTGCAGCGACAGGTACGATGTTGTTCCTCGTTCCTGCGGCAGCACACATCGCTGTGTATGAAGCCGCAGGAGCGAGGAACATTTCCTTACCTGCGTCCCGCCTGCAATGAGGAAGGAAGGAGGTGGGCGGGATGTTTACGTCCCACTCATCTCCGCCCCTCCGCTTCTATTGGCCGCCTGCCGTGTGACGTCGCTGTGACGCCGCACGACCCGCCCCCTTAGGAAGCAGGTGGGTCGCCGGCCAAAGCAACGTCGCAGGGCAGGTAAGTGCGTGTGAATCTGCCGTAGCGATAATGTTCGCTACGGCAGCTATCACAAGATATTGCATCTGCGACTGGGGCGGGGACTATCGTGCTCGGCATCGCTATCATCAGCTAGCGATGTCGCAGCGTGCAAAGTACCCCTAAGACTGCATTCTTTGCTATTCCTGATGACTTCATCAATAAATTGTATAAATCATTGTTGAACCACATGGATGCAGTCCTTCAAGCTTATGAAAGTCACACAAAATATTAAAAATGGCTCTAATAGCACCACAACTTCATTCACCAATGTTATGCAACATATCTTTGTATTAGAAGTTAATTATTTGTTTGAATTTCACATTACTTTCTGTGGGCACAAAACTTTTGTCTTGCCAAAATCTGACCTTTCTGTGTTCATTAAATGATCAATATTTCAGCTTTGCAGAAACTTTATTTTCATAACCTAAACTAAATTTGGGAGGGTTTCAGCTTTCAAAAGAGTAATTTATAAAACCAATGGATGAATTTAAAGTCAGGTTATAAGCTTTTATTTACATAACATGGATAAGCGACAGAACTTTTGTCAGGGACTGTAATAGGTACTCTTCTTTTACTCTGCATACACAGAGCAATGTAACCAAGCTATTCTCACCCCTTTAGAGTTTGTGGGTAGGCTTATGCGGGCGTCACACGGTACGATCTATCATGCAATTGCACGAGCGATCGTACACGCCCCTGTCGTTTGTGCGTCACGGGCAATTAGTTGCCCGTGGCGCACAAAGTCGTTAAACCCCCGTCACACGTACTTACCTCCCGGACGACCTCACTGTGGGCGGCGAACGTCCACTTCCTGAAGGGGGAGGGACGTTCGGCGTCACAGCGACGTCACACAGTGGCCGGCCAATAGAAGCGGAGGGGAGGAGATGAGCGGGATGTAAACATCCCGCCCACCTCTTTCCTTCCGCATTGCCACCGGGACACAGGTAAGCTGTGTTAATCGTTCCCGGGGTGTCACACGGAGCGACGTGTGCTGCCCCCAGGAACGATGAACAACCAGCGCAAAGTAGAATAAACAATTTTTTAAAAATGAGCGATGTGTAAACGATTCGCGATTCGTAACCGATTTGCGATCGTTTACAGACGCTCGTAGGTGTCACACAGGCCGAGGTCGCAAACGATGCCGGATGTGCGTCACGAAAACCGTGACCCCAACGACATATCGCACGACAGATCGTCTCGTGTGACGCCCGCATTAGAGCAGCAAGAGACAGACTTATTAAATTTTAGATTTGATATACAAAAAGAAGTACAGTGTTTTTCATTTTATAAGATGCACTGGATTATAAGACGCACCCCAAATTTGAAGGAGGAAAATAGAAAAAAATAATTTTTACTGTTAAAATTAGGGTCGGTCTTGTAATCCTAGTGCATCTTATATTAGCTCACCAGGGGGGAGCGGCGGTGGTGGACCGGCTCAGGAGGGTCAATGGACAGAGGGTTGGCGATGCTCCGGACTCGGAGGAGGGGTTGTCACTGCTCAGGAGGGTCAGTGGACAGAGGGTCGGCAATACTGTGGGCTAATGGGGTGTCGTGGTGGCGGGCGCCATTGATCTGCCGGTGGGCTGTGGGCTCCATTGAAACGCCAATGGTTAACGCAATGGACATCAAGAAAATGGCCACGAAGGTGGCGCATGCGTAGATTGGCCTCCGTGGTCATTTTCTTGAAGTCCATTGCGTCAACCGCCGGTGATTCTAAGCAGACCGCCAGCAGATCAATGGCGCCCGCCACCGCAACACCCCACAAGCCCACAGTATCGCCGACCCTCAGTCTTGTGGCCCTCCTGAGCTGTTCCACTGCACTGACACCCCCCTCCTCCAAGCCCTCAGTATCATCGACCATTTTGGGGGGAAAATGTGTGTCTTATAATCCGGAAAAAATGGCACATTGCTTTCAAAAATATTATGAAAGATGGTATAATAAAAAGACATACAAACAGGCAAAACACTATAAAGTAAAAGAATTAAAATACAGATACGTCTTTTGAATTGGATCCGTGAGAGCTCCTGGCAGAGGAGAATGCAGCAGGAAATATGATCGGATGTAAATAGTGATTCATAAAATAAAGAAATAATTGCCTATATACTCAACTAACCCTGAATCATGGAGAATCCACAGACACAGTCAGTGACCTAGTTGACGCGGTCACATCATCACGCCACCTGTGCCGGAATGCTTAAGTCCTGTGTTTGTTTCTGCTATTCTGTAGGCTTCAGGTCTAAAGCTTCAGATCTAAACCTAAAGAACAAAATGCTGTTTAACTGTATCAACATGATATAAGTAATGGTCATTCCAGGTAATCTCTACTGTATGAGCGAGCTGATACCGCTGGGGGCCATTTTGGGGATGGAGACCCACCACCCAGCACTAGCTGCAGTAGTCAAAGGTGCTACAGTTGTGTCAGTCTGTCAGCAAAGAACGGGAGAAGTGGCAGAGAGGGATTGCTGCACCCGACGAAGTTAACTAACTCAGATTTTATTCATTGTCCCTGGTGCAAGTGTATGAGTTTAAAAAAAAACAAAACTGAAAATAATAAACCACTCTAGGGTTGGAGACATAAAGATGTTTTCCACTACTAAACAAATGAATCTTAATGGGTCCAGTGCGGTGTATTATTTATTAGGCATTGCTTATATTCCACAATGTTTTACATTTTTTCCATTGTATCAATTGGGGCTTCAAATTAGTGATGGACGAACCCTCCGATGTTCGTGTTCAGAAGACTCGCTCAAACGTTTTGGAAAGTTCGAGTTCGGGTTCTGAGATAACACAAACTTGTGTCCGAACACCGAATATGGACTTTACAGTTATGGGATGGGGCGGGGGGACTGTAAAATAAAGAATATAGCTAAAAATAAACATTGTCATTACACTTAAAGGTCCCGCTACGCGTCCTGCAGACTCTGTCTCCCGTCCACTTCTGCTTCCGGGTCTGATCATAGCCGTGTCCCCCCGGTAATCACCACTGGCTACCTGACTACCATAGGGCCTTCTGTGATGTCATAGCCATGTGACCAGTCAGGTGTAAATATGGTATTACCTCGTTCATTACAGACTGGTCACATGGCTGTGATGCCACGGAAGGTCCTGTAATCCACGAGGTAACAACAACATTCACACCAGACTGGTCACATGACTATAATGTCATTAAAGGTCCTCTCGTGTCAGTGGACAGGCGACCTGACTAGTCCAGGGCGTCACATTACACAGGGGCACAGATGACCGGCATCAGCTATGCACTCGGGTGAAGTCTCTGACTGCTCCCAGCTGAGTCTGTGTGAGTAGACATGTGTTTGACTCCTCCACAAATGTAGCAGAGCTGAAGAGGCTCGCCCGCTTTTAGACTACGTCGGAGGGGTTTATTTTGGGTAATAAAGATGTCCTAAATGTCTTCTGTTTTATTTCTAATAAAATATTTTTTTCTCTGTGTTGTTGTTTTATTTTACTGTTAAAATAACAGACAATCACAGATGCTGTCACAGAGTGGGCATCTGTGATTAAATGCTGGAGCAACCTGAAACCAGCCCATACATTCTAGCATCTATACACATATAGTAGTGTAAAAATAAATAATTAAAAAAAATGAAGTAGCACTCTGCGGTAATTTTTATTCTCAGCGCAGATAAAGCGGACGGCTATGGTCTGCCACCCCCATCTGCCTGGCTTTACCTTGGCTGGCAATCAAAATACAGGAAGATCATTTTTTTTAATTATTTAAAAAAAATAATAAAAAAAAGCGCGAGCTCCTGCCGTATTTTGATCGCAGTCAGATAAAACCAGGCACCTGGGGGCTGGGATTCTCAGTATGGTAAGGCCCAAGCATTCTGGCCCCCTCACAGTAAAAACTACAGCCTACAGCTGCCCCTGGAAATTGTGCATTGTTTCTTAGTGCCATTTCCAGGCACTTTACCTGGCTTGTCCAGTGGTCCTGATGGCGGTGGCACGTTAGGTAATAAAGGGGTTTATACCCTTATATTCTCAGCTGGTACTAAGCCCAAAATTCATGGTGTCATGCCAAATTAGACATGGCCACCATGAATTTCTAGTAAACAGTAAAAAAAAAAAACACAACACAGAGGAAAAATGTTTTATTAGAAATAAAACAAAAAAAACATTTAGAGACTCCATCTTTATTATAAAAAAATCCTTAGTCCTACATAGTCCACAGGTAGAGCAATGTCAGCTCTGCTTCATCACTCTGTACAGACAGCGTCTATACAGTGAGAAGCAGAGAGAGCAATGTCAGCACTGCTTCATCACTCTGCACAGACAAGCATCTATACAGATTGAGAAGCAGGCTGACACTGAGGCCAGAGTTCAACTATGACTCGTGTAGTCTCGCATCGGCATCACCCGGCACGGACTGACACTCTCCGGACACGAAAGCTTGTCAGGAGAGTGTGCGGCCGTATTGGGTAATGCATTGCGAGACTCACACAGTGACAGTCGAAGTTCAATTGAGTCCATGAGCCATGGACTCGGGTGAACCCGGAGGTCACCGCGAACATGGCAAAAACAGCTAAAGACTGCCGAGTGACAGCAGTGCAATGAATACCCCAGGAAGTTAACAGGACCTTCCATGACATCATAGACATGTGACCAGTTTAACCCAATGTCTGTACAACATTCACACCAGACTGGTCACATGGCTATGACGTCATCGAAGGTCCTGTAAGTCAGTGGTGGTTACCCAGTGGCACAGCAATGATCAGATGCAGAAGCAAAAGCGGCCGGGAGACAGAATCCGCAGGACGTGTCGTGGGACCTGTAAGTATGATCATAATGTTTTTTAATAATGTGCATTTATTTTTTACAGCCCCTGGATCCGAACTTTAACACGAACTTCCCAGAAAGCTTGTGTTCGGGTTTACGTGCACGAATACTATGTGTTCGGTACGAACTCCGAAATTTAGAGTTCGGGTTCACCCATCACTACTCCCAATCTAAATTCTATATCAGTCTGTCATTGGAGTGTGGGAGAAAACCAGAGAACCCACACACAAACACAGGGGAAGCATACAAAGTCCTTGTAGATGTTGTCTTTGGTGGGATTAGAACCCAGGATCCCACAGCTGCAAAGCAACAATACTGAGTCGCAATGCTGCCTAAAGAAAACAAAACAAAAAAAACTTTACTCACCTCCAGGGTCAGCGATGCTCCTCCGCACTCAATGTTGTGTCCATCACTAGTCTCCTTACAGCAACAACTAGCATGAGGCATTTTTGGATCACTACAGCCTACCAATGGCTGCTGATCGCCTTCAGCCTTCACATTCTACCCTAAACTGTTTTAAAGTTTTTGGGTTTTTTTCCTATCTAGCTTCTCTCCAAGGCCCTGATTAAAAATATATCTTTCACTGATATTTTCAAACGGTACACCCTTAGTCTATTCATACAAAACCCACATTCATTGACTTGGGCTGCCCTCTAGTGGAATTTTTGTGATGGTGTCCTATAAAAATAAAATACTCAAGTGCAGTTGTACCAGGAATGGAGATTATTGGTCGTCTCTTGAGTAACAGCTATAAAACATGAGCACTTGGTCACAATTCCCTTTACTGATTGCACCTATGAGTATTTTTATATCAAACACCATGTAGACGGCTACTGAATCTTGCCTATACTTTGCTTGTTGTTTCCCTCTGTGCTATGATATGATCCACATTTTTGCAAAAGTGTGATTACTTCTGTCTGGTTCTTATGATGACATTTTCCTGGGGATTTTAGTAAACCGGAAGCAAATACTTGTCAGCTCTAAGTATGAAAACTGTGTTGACATTGTTTTATACCTTTATGTGTTCGTTTTCCACATTTGCTGGGCCAAATATTTTGCATATTTTGTTATGGGTAGTCTAATTTTGCCTAAATTGTTTAGTGTGTGTGTGTGTGTGTGTGTGTGTGTGTGTCTGTGTCTTTTGGATTAAACATGGCAAAGATAAAGCCAAATGTATCACCAGATATCAGGAAGCTTCTTACTCTGAGAGTGAAGTCAGGCAAAAGTCAAAAAAAGGTGGCTATGGAATTTAACAGTTCTCAGAGTCAAGTGTTCAGTATAATATCAAATCAATTAGCTACTGGTACTGAACCCAAAGGATCTAATCAAGATTAGCAAAAATAGTTCAGATAAAAATTAACTTTTAAGAAATACCCTTTAAAAAAGGAATTTGTACTCCTTATTAAACCACAACAAAAGACAACAACAGACAAAAATAAAACAAACGGACACATGTCCAGGTCCTTGGGGTCCTCTAAATACGTATATGATGATCCACAGCACCTAACACACCATAGATCAAGGAAAAAGTCAACCAAGAACAGACCGTAATATGTCAATATGTTAGATAGTTTGGAACATTCTCACCCATCTTGGAGCAGTTTCTGTATATAGCATGTTTATCCCATTCAAAAAGAGACGTCTCAGTGATCCCTTGGGTGAGAATGTTCCATACAATGTAAAAGGGGTCTGGTAATATGATTCTGTGTATAGGGGATCATGAGTTGTCAGCTCCTGGGCTTCATTAAGAAGCTATTTCTACCAAGAGAGTGATTTGAGATAGATTCACCCATACTGTCAGATTGGTGTGATCTTGGACATATTACGGTCTGTTCTTGGTTGACTTTTTCCTTGATCTATGGTGTGTTAGGTGCTGTGGATCATCATATATGTATTTAGAGTTCCCCAAGGACCTGGACATGTGTGCGTTTGTTTTTTTTCTGTCTGTTGTAGTTTAATAAGGAGTGCAAATTCCTTTTTTAAAGGGTATTTATTAAAAGTTAATTTTATCTGAACTATTTTTGCTCATCTTGATTGTCCAGTATAACAAATAAAGAAAATTAAGACTATTGAACAGCTGACAAACCTAGAAGTGGACGACCACGGAAAACGTCCTCTAAAGTTGATAACATTATTAAGAACAAGTTTGTATCTGATGTCCATAAAAGTCCTGGACATATTTTGCATGAAATTAAAGAAGAATATGGGGTCAAAGAGAGTCACAAAACTGTAGTGCAACAGCTAAGAGCAGTAGGCTTGAATGCACGAGTTCCAGTGAAGAAGCCTTTCATTTCTGCAAAAAACCGGAAGGTCCAACTTGAGTTTTCCAAAGGACCTTAGCCAATGGAAGGAGATTGGACTATAGAGTGCTTTACACGCTGCGACATCGCTAGCATCAGCTACCGATGTTGAGCGCGATAGCCCCCGCCCCCGTCGTACGTGCGATATTGTGTGATTGCTGCCGTAGCGAACATTATCACTACGGCAGCGTCACACGCACTTACCTTCCCTGCGATGACGCTCTGGCCGGCGAACCGCATCCTTTCTAAGGGGGCGGTTCGTGCGGCGTCACACGGCAGGCGGCCAATAGAAGCGGAAGGGCGGAGATGAGTGGGACGTAACATCCCGCCCACCTCCTTCCTTCTGCATTGCCGGTGGAGGCAGGTAATGAGATGTTCGTCGCTCCTGCGGTGTCACACACAGCGATGTGTGGTGCCCCAGGAACGGCGAACAACATCGCTAATAAACAGAAAACGATTTTTTGTTTCAGGACGACCTCTCTGCTGCAAATGATTTTGACCGCTTTTGCGATCGTTTAAGGTCGCTCATAAGTGTCACACACTGCGATATCGTTAATGACGCTGGATGTGCATCACAAACAACGTGACCCCGACGATAATTCATTAACGATATCGTAGCGTGAAAAGCCCGCTTAAGGTGTTGTGTTTGGATCAATCCACGTTCAATCTGTTTGGTAGTGATGGCAAGCCCTATATATACTGCCAAATTGGAACACGTAATGATGTAAGGTACCAAACACCTACAGTGAAACATGGTGGTAGCAATGTCATGGTTTGAGGCTGCTTTTCTGCATCTGCCATTGTCCCTCTGCATAGAATTGATGGACATATGAATGTTACCATGTATAAGGATATACTGGAGAATGTAAAACCAAAGTAGGAAGGGGCTGGAAATTCCAGCAAGACAATGATCCTAAGCACACATCCAATTCAGTTAAAAAAATTTTAGCAAAGAAAAATGTTTTCCTGTTGCAATGGCCAAGCCAATAACTGAAATTAAACCCTATAGAGCAGGGGTCTCAAACACACAGCCCGCAGACCTTTGGACCCATTGACAATCGCCGACAGCGCATTATTTTATTTAAATGTATTGTCGCGCACTGCCAGAGCAGCTCTTTGCACAGCTAGACCACTAAGCAGCTGACGTCTGTGTATGACGTCAGCTGCTGGCCTCTGATTGGCCAGCGGCTGCTATTGGTTTAGGTCTGCAGAGAGCTCTGCACGGCATCGGCAATTCATTCAAATTAAATAAAGCTCTTTTAGTGGTGGCCCCCTGCGATCGTCATGGGGTCCACGGGCCTGCGGGCCACAAGAAAAAGGACATCGAGGGAAAAGAGGACAGGTGAGAAGAATATTTTTTAATTATTATTTTTTTATATGTATATGAAGGACGGTGTACAAGGGAAAATTACTAAAGGATGGGCACATTACTGCTAGAAGGGGACAAGGATTGTCACATTACTATAGGATGGGGACAGGGATGTGGCACATTACTACAGGATGGGGAAAAGGATAGGCTCATTACTACAGGATGAGGATGAGGATGTGACACATTACTTCAGGTATGGGGATAAGGATGGGCACATTATTATAGGATGGGGACAAGGATGTGGCACATTACTACAGGAGGAGGACAGTGATGAGCACATTACTATAGGATGAGAACAAGGATGGGAACTTTTGTATAAGATAGTAACAATGATGGGCACATTACTACAGGTGACCAGTGTTCAAGAACTTTTTTGTTCAAAACGTTTCCAAGTGCTGTGCAGCAGCAGGATTCCTGTGCTCCTATCCTGGATTGGAACTACGCCTCAGGGGTGAGCTGATTTTCTATTTTTTTACACTAGTCTTATAATGCAGAGAGACAGCTGTGACATTACTACAGGATGGAGACAAGGATGGGCACATTACTACAGGATGGGAACAAGGATGCGGACATTACTGCAAGGGGACAAGGAGGAGCACATTACTACAGAATGGAGACAAGGATGGGCACATTACTACAGGATGGGAACAAGGATGCGGACATTACTGCAAGGGGACAAGGAGGAGCACATTACTACAGAATGGAGACAAGGATGGGCACATTACTACAGGATGGGAACAAGGATGCGGACATTACTGCAAGGGGACAAGGATGAGCACATTACTATAGGATTGGGTCAAGAATGGAGCACATTACTACAGGATGGGCACAAAGAAGGGTACATTACTACAAGGAAAAAAGGATGGACATATTACGGCAAAAAGCGGGGACAAGGATGTTGAAAATTACTACAGTATGGTGATAAGGATGAATACATTACTAAAGGATGGGGACTAGGATGGGCACATTAGTACAAGAAGGGTACCAGGATTGGCACATTACTACAGGATAGAGACATTACTACAAGAAGGGGAAAAGGATAGGGCACATTAATACAAGAGGAGGACCAGAATTAGGCACATTAATACAAGAAGGGGACAAGGATGGGCAGATTACTACAAGATGAGGACCAGGATGGGCACATTACTACAGGATGTGGACAAGGATGAGCATATTACTTTATGATGGAGGCATTGCTAAAGAATGAGGACCAGGATGAGAACATTACTACAAGATGAGGACCAGGAGGGGCACATTACTACAAGAATGGGAACAGGATGGGGGATATTACTACAAGATGAGGACCCCATGGGATACTGAATAAAGAACAACAGGAGGGAATTTTATAAGAATTTTAGCCTCATATTGTGTTTAATAGCTGAATATTCTAAATAATTCTAATTGTCCATATTCATTATTATATCTACTGATTTATGTATGTTTTTTCTTCTCTGAACAAATAGTATTTTTCTAGATTAGATTGGAGGAAAAACAAAATCCTTATCTGCTAGCCTTGAAAAGTTTCAGTCATATGCGATGTGTGACTTTTTGTAGCTTTTTCCTTTGAGTGTAGTACTATAAAAATAGATAAAATTCCAGAAGAGACAGACACTCTCACCTCTTTGTCCTTGAAGGTGATTTTGAGCTGTCTCCTCATATATGAGAGTAAAAGGTAATGTTGGACTTGTCTTTGAATGAGCTACATGTGCAGCATATGAAAAATTATGTTTCATGGAGGTTTTTACAAACATTGCTGACTGTCATGGCGGTGTCGGGATCTGTTCAGACTACAGATTCTGGCACTCCATCTGATAACGTTTCTGATGTCTGTAATCAGCGCAGGCTGACTTGGGCGTCAACCAACAGATTCGTAGTTTATAGGCAGGCTACCAAGAGGTAATGTCTGCTGCTCTTCTTGTAAGTCTCCTTTGATCACATGTTGTGGGGGAGCCAATCACATTTGGTGCGTTTTTTTGCTGCGTTTTGCTGCGTTTTTGCTCACTGCGTCTTTATGCGTTTTTTTATCAGTGAAAAAAAAAAAAGGTCTGATGTCATTTCCTTATTCAATGTGTTCTTCATTCTCCACTAGTGTATGCAGAAGAGCAGACAGCTGCAGAACTACAAGGCTCAGCATACTCCATCCAATAGTGTATGCAGGAGAGCAGACAGCAGCTGCAGAACTACAAGGCTTAGCATGCTCCATCCAGGACTGTATGCTTGAGGGAGAGTCAGGGGGAGCAGACCTACAAGGCTCAGCATCCTCCATCCAATAGTGTATGCAGGAGAGCAGACAGCAGCTGTCGAACTACAAGGCTCAGCATCCTCCTTCCAGGACTGTATGCAGGATTTCTTTGCCCCCCCCAAACAAAAAAAATGACGTGGGCTTCACCATATTTTTGTATGCTAGCCGGGTACAGCAGGCAGGTACGGGCTGCCCCCAACCCCTAGCTGCCTATTTGTACCCGGCTGGGAACCAAAAATATAGGGAAGCCCTTTTTTTTTAAATTATTTCATGAATTTCATGAAATAATTTTAAAAAAAAAATGACGTGAGCTTCGCCCAATTTTTGAGTCCAGCCGGGTACAACTAGGCAGCTGGGGATTGGAATCCACAGTGCAGGGTGCCCATGCTTTCTGGGCACCCCCGCTGTGAATTGCAGTCCCGCAGCCACCCCAGAAAATGGCGCTTTCATAGAAGCGCCATCTTCTGGCGCTGTATCCAACTCTTCCAGCTGCCCTGATGCCGGGTGGCTCGCTGGGTAATAATGGGGTTAGGGCTAGCTGTATAGCTGGCCCTAAGCCCGAAATTCATAGTGTCACGCCAATATTAGACATGGCCACCATGAATTTCTAGTAAAGATAAAAAAAAAACACAACACACAGAAAAATATTTTTATTAGAAATAAAACACAACACAATTAGTGACTCCATCTTTATTAAAATAAAGAACCCCCCCTCCGCAGTAATCCTGGGTTAGGGTCCCGCGCAGTCCAATCTGGATCCAATATCATCTGATCGGTTTGCTGGAAGGCAAAGCGATCAGATGATGTGTCAGGATCAAGTGCCTGAATCCCATCACACATCAGCTGATTGTATAAAAGCCGATTATACAATCAGCAGATGCATCGGTGCAAAAAAAAAATAATACTCACTTATGTGCTGATTACCGGCAGCTCCTGCAGCAATGGTGCGGGAGTCTGATCCTGTCCGATCGCTGCAGCAGCTGCCGGTAATCAGGGATGAAGTCTCCTGACGCATCCGCTGATAGCTTAAACCGGCCGGGCGCCCGCGTCACCGCGATACTTACGATCACCTGATGCGTCAGGTGACTGCATCAGGTGATCCATCGCCAGGTCCTGCATCTATCGGAGATGTCCCGGCCGTCTGCACACAGCCGGAGCGGGGGTGGCGGTACCGGGAGGAGGAGCTGGGAGCGGGCATGGCACCGGGAGGCTGCAGACAGGTGAGTATAACTTTTTTTTTTTTTCTACTGTTAACTTTTGTTTTCGCAGCCGCTTCCACCTCCTGCCTGTACATGGCGCCGCACGGCAGCTGACATGCACAGGACCGGAGGTGGAAGCGGCGGTGACGGTACCGGGAGGATTCACGCTTCTGTGTTTACTGACAGAAGGAATCCTCTTCCTGTACACGTCACTTTACTACCCACCTCCTGCGTTTATAGCTGCGTTTTTGGTCTTAGAAATGCACCAAAACGCACCAAAACGCAGCTATTTGCGTCATTGCGTCTTTCAACATCCCATTGCACTCAATGGATGAAAAGCGCAGTGAAAAACGCGGGAATAATTGACATGCTGCGTTTTTGTGGCACCACAAAAACGCAGCTGAAAAAAAACGCTGTGTGCAGACAGCAAAAATGAAAACTCATAGACTTTGCTGGGGAAGCAAAGTCATGCAGTTTTCTGAGCAAAAACGCACCCGAAAACTGCGCAAAAACGCCGCGAAAAACGCACTGTGTGAACTTACCCTAAAGTCGTCAATGAAGATGTCTCCAGATTCCTTGATTGATAAAGAAGAAATTCTGCTATCAAATTTCAGTGTCAGGTCAGCCCAAGATATACTTGTATCACATGAAGCTATACCTCCCAGTATGTCTTTAGAAATGGTAAGGAGATGCTGCGAGTTATTGTTATAATATCGCCCCACACCTCCCACACTGCCCCACTCCATAATATACCCCCTACACCACCCCACTCCATAATATACCCCCTAAACTGCCCCTCTCCATAATATACCCCTTCACCATCCCTCTTCATAATGTCGCCCCAACACCACCCCTCTCCTGTCCATAATATCGTCCTTCACACTGGCCCTATCCATAATACCACACCCTCACTGCCACTCTGAATAATATACTCCCCCACTCTGCCCCTCTGTATAATATACCACAACACTTCCCTTATGTATAATATACCCTCACAAAGCCCCTCTGTATAATATATCTCCGGACACACAGCCCCTCCTTTCACAATTTCCCCCCACTGTCCTATAATGTGCCCTCGTAGTAACAGTGCTATCAGGGCATTACAACCATGACTGGTGTATGGAGACCAGTGATGAGGGGGGCCCGGCTGGGCCCGGAGTAATTACTTAGCTTTATGAAGCCTCAGCCGGGCCTCCCTCTTCACCGAGCCCCAGTAACAACCGCAGCAGACGGGCCCGACGGTGTCACTTCACCACTGCACACATGGCCAAATTGCATGCGATGCCCTTCAAGCCTTCTGGCTGGAAGCAAGTTGAGTGGAGCAGAGAACAGTGCCGGCATGTCATCCCGCAGCGTGATGAGGTCATCACTCTCCAACCTCATCACATGGTTGCTACAGGCAACGTGGAAGTGGCGAGGACGAGGCATCTGGTGGGGAAAGGTAGGCGTTCCATGAGCTGAAGATCGCCAGGGTGATGGGGAGGCCCGCCATCTCCATCCTTGCTTCAGCTGGATGCACGTCAGAGGGTGTATATTCAGCAGAAATGCATCACGGCTTAGAGAGGACACCGCACAACGTTGGAGCCGGAGAGGGTGAGTAAGTTGTTTTTTGTTTTATTTTTGCGGCAGACAAATATACAGTGTGTCGGGATCTTTCTATAAGTACTGTCTATTTTTCCCTGAGCACCCCTCAGTGAGCCAGACCATCATTTAGATGATTATAAATATACAAAGAGAGGCCCAGGAAGGGGATATATACAAGAAGGTGGACATTTTTACCAGGAAGGGAAAAAATGCATTAGGGGGACACATATATCAGAATGTGCCCAGGAGGGGAATACATATACATCAGGCGGGGCCCAGGAAGGGGACCTATACAAGAAGGAAGACATATATACCAGGAAGGGGACAAAAATCAGAATGGAGACATTATACCAGAATGTGTCTAGGAAGGGGATATATATATACATCAGGCAGGGCCCAGGAAGGGGACATATATACAAAAAGGAAGACATATATACCAGGAAGGGAACAAAAACCAGGATGAGGACATATACACCTGAATGTGCCCAGGAGGGGGATATACATACTAGGAGGGGCCCAGGATGGGATATATACCAGGATGTGGACAAATAAACCAGGATTGGAACATAAATACCAGGAGAAGGACATATATGCTAGGAAGGGGACTATAAACCACGATACAGACATACATACCAGGAAGGGCCCATGAGGGGGACATATATACCAGGATAGGGACATATATACCAAGAAGTGGACATATATACCAGGAGGATATTATACAGAGGGGGAATGTGTGTGGAGTGGATTGTATACACAGGGGAAGCGTACTTGAGGGATATTATACATAGGAGCAGTGTGTGTGATGATATACAGAGTGGCAGTGTGTGTGGGGCATATTATACAGAGGGGCAGTGTGTATGTGATGATATAGATATAGATATATATATATATATATATATATATATACTGAAAACAGAATGAAAACAGGGGTTCCCTTGCCGATTTCCTATGCTGGTACTAACCTGACTTCAAACTTGACTGGCAGCACCTTTACAAATGTGAACAGTGCGTATCTGTACGTGATGTGCAGTTAGAGGTGACCAAAGAAAATTGTGGACGTGCCCAACTTAGTTATGTGACGTTTAAAGAAATAAACGATAGTTAAGTGGTTAAGGGTGGACACACTGGTCCAGGACACCAGGGGGAGTGACGATGACTCCAGTAAAAACTGTAACTCTAGTAAAGTGACAAGAGAGTGCAGTAAGGAAGACACAATTGAGAAGAGTAAAACCTCCTCCCGATACCGGAGACGTAACAAGCGCCGAGAGGTAGAACAAGATATACCCTCTGAGGGTGCAGAGAAATTTGAGTACATGGCTGGTTGTCCAAATTCTAGCCCCACCCTAGTATATGTCCCCAACATAGTCCCATCCTAATATATATGTCCCCATTATGGCTCCATCCTAGTATGTATGTCCCTATCATGGCCCTATCCTGGTATTTATGTCCCCATTATGACCCCATCTTGTTATATGTCTCCATCCTGGTATATGTCCCCATCATCGCCCCACCCTGGTATATGTCCCCATCCTGGCCACATCCTGGTACATATCATTCCCCATCACGCCGCACATCATGCTGTTTATAGTAGAGCTGTGGGCCCATCATACTGTGTATAGGTTAGCTGTGGGCCCATCATACTGTGTATAGGTTAGCTGTGGGCCCATCATACTGTGTATAGGTTAGCTGTGGGTCCATCATACTGTGTAAACGGGAGCTGTTGAGTTCATCATACTGTTTATAGGGGAGCTGTGGGTCCATCATACTGTATAAAGGGGAGCTGTTGGCCCATTATTCTGCATATAGAGGAGCTGTGGGCCCACTAAACTGTGTATAAGCTAGATGTGGGTCAATCATACTGTGTAAAGCGGAGCTGTGGGTCCATCATTATGTGTATAAGGGAGTTGTGGGCCCATCCTATTATATATAGAGGATCTGTGGCTCCATTGTACAGTGTATAGGGGAGCTGTATGTCCATTATACTGTGCATTGAGAAGCTGTGGTTTCATCATGATGTGTATAGGGGAGCTGTGGGCCACTTATACAGTGTATAGGGGAGCTGTGGGTCTTTCATATTGTTTATAGAGGAGCTGTGGGCCCATTATACAGTGTATAGGGGAGATGTGGGTCCATCATACTGTGTATAGGGAGCTGTTAGTCCTTCATACTGTGTAAAGGGAAGCTGTGGGGGGCATCATAATTTATATAGGGGGATGTAGTCCTATCATACTGTGTATAGGAGTTCTGTGGGTCAATCATACTGTGTATAGGGGAGCTGTGGGTCCATAATACTTTGTATAGGGAAACTGTGGACCATTTATACTGAATATAAGGGAGCTGTGGGGGCATCATAATGTATATAGGGGAGGTGTGGCCTCATGATTCTGTGTATAGGCATTCTGTGGGTCCATTATACTGTATATAGGGGAGCTGTGGACCCATAATATTGTGTATAGGGGACGTTTGTGTGCATTATACTGTATATAGGGAGTTCTGGAGACATCATTCTGTGTTTAGGAGAGCTGTGGGGTATAGTTCTAGCCTTACATTATTCTTCTGATGGTGGTTCTGGCACTGCATTCATGTACTGACAGTGGTTCTGATACTGCATTTCTTGTACTGAAGGTGGTTCTGTCATTGCATTTATCTACTCACGGTGGTTCTTGTGCTGCATTCATGTACTGAAGGTGGCTCTGGCACTGCATTCATGTACTGATGGCAGTCTTGGTGCTGCATTCATGTACTGTCGGTGGTTCTGGAGCTGCATTCATGTACTGTTGGTGGTTCTGGCACTACATTCATATATTGATAGTTGTAATGGCACTGCGTCCATGCACTGATGGGGGTTCTGATGCTACATTCATGTACTGACGGTGGTTCTAGCTCTGCATTCATGCGCTGAGGGTGGTTCTGACGCTGCATTAGTAATGTACTGAAGATAGTTTTGACTCTGCATTATTGTTCTGATGGTGGTTCTGGCACTGCATTCATGTACTGACAGTGGTTCTGACACTGAATTTCTTGTACTGACGGTGGTTATAGTGTTGCATTCATGTACTGCAGGTGTTCTGGTGCTGCATTCATCTACTCACGGTGGTTCTGGTGCTGCTTCATTTACTGAACTAGTATCAGTGCTGTCAGTTTTTTCTTTGGGCAGCATTCAGACAGACAATACAGTAGTATGAATATAGCCTATGAAGCAGCCAGTGATGTTAAAGGGTTATCCAGTTTTAGGCTATCAGTCTGCAGTTACTCTATATAACTGCAGACTTGTAAATCCTCACATTGCGCACAGTGCACGCTGTGATGATTCAGTGAGCATGTGAACCCAAATATGTGATTTTCATACATTCAGTCACATGCTGACTAGACTTGTATGGCCTCAATTAATGCAAGTGTATTGAGCAAGGCCGGAAACAGTCTAGTTAAAATGTGGCCGGGAGTATACATATCACATACTTTTGGTCACATAACTGCTCCCTCTCTGAGCTGGCACCAGAGGATCCTCACAGGGCGCAGGACGCAAAATGTGAAGAGTCACTAATCTGCAGTCACATAGAGTGACTGTAAACTTCTAGCTTAAGATTGGACAAACCCTTTAAGGATGGGCTGCTATTCATGGACCACTCAGGTTAAAATTTGCCAGCCCCTTGCTGTAGTCCACCTGAATCGATGTAGGGCAGAGCATAGAATGAGCAGGAACATCTAAAGACTGACATCCATGCTTGTGAAACCTAGTGCCTGTGCAGAGCAGTGACATCAGTGACGTCATTACTCTTCAGCTGTAAGGTTATGTGCCCGCATTGGTTTTTTTAGACGCTGCGTTTTTCTGCGTTTTTTGCCTCTAAAAACGCGCAAAAACGCAGCGATAAAAATGCATGCATTTTTATCGCATTTCGGTGCGTTTTTGGCTGCGTTTTTGATCACTGCGCTTTGCTGCGTTTTTCCAATGCATTGTATGGGGGGAAAACGCAATGAAACGTAGAAAAGAATTGACATGACCATTTTGTTTTGCCAGCTCAAAAATGCAGCTAAAAAAAAAAGCCGTGTGCGGACAGCAAAAATGAAAAGTCATAGACTTTGCTGGGGAAGCAAACTCATGCAGTTTGGAGGCCAAAAACGCACCTGAAAAACGCGCAAAAATGCCACTAAAAACGCACGGTGCGCACATAGCCTTACACCTAACTCTGCAGTCTAGTCTACATCTGATTTGGGTGAACTACGTCTGACCTGCATGGAACTTTGGTTTCTAAATTCTAAATTGGTGAAGGAGGGGCAGGAGGGGCAGACTCTTGTTGAGGTTTCTCTAAGTTTTTGTGTTTTTCGGCTTTGCATTTGTGGACTAGGTCGGTTTCCCTGGAATACATTGGATCTGAGTGGGAACTTTTTTTTTCTTAATAGAATGGTGAACCAGGGAAAGTGTAGGTGGTTATGTAAATAAAGTATTTCTGTAAGTTGATAGACGCCTCTCCATTACTAACACCAGGGTTTAATACACAGCAGGGCATCAGGAAGAGTTGAGATAAAGCGCCAGAATTGGTGCATCTAATGGATGTGCCACTTCTGGGGTGGCTGTGGGCTGGTATTTTTAGACTGGAAAGGAATAAATAACCATGGACCTTCTCAAACTGATAATATCAGCCCACAGCTGTCTGAAAAAATGGGTGAAACCCTAAGTCATTCCACCTCCTCATTTATTTATTTAATTATAAAAAGCCGTCCAATAAGCTCATAGGGTGCAATTCTATTATATGTCGGGGGTTGCGCAATTATGTGTCTGTATTAGTGATGAGCGAGCACTACCATGCTCAGGTCTCGTAACAAGCAGTTTGGCGGGAATTGTGAACTGAGTATAATGGATGTCTAGTGGGAACTCCAGCATTTTTCCAGAAAAATGCTCGAGTTCACCATTCACTTCTATTATACTCAGTATATGAGTCGTGCCTGTCTGAGCGTCACACTGCTGGTTACGAGACCAGAGCATGGTAGTGCCCGCTCATCACTAGTCTGTATGTATATCTCTCTATATCTATCTCTATAGCATTCACTTTTATTGAAAACTGCACTGAAAACACAAAAACACAGCAAAACGTGCAATTTTGCAGCTGTGTTATTCCTGCCAAGAGATGCAGAAATGGTGCAGAAATGGTGCGGAAATTGCTGCATCCAAATACTCAGACTGTGCATGTAGCGCCCCTGAAGCCATCAGGGAGCTACAAGGTACTGCGTCCCCACCAGGATGCAGGGCCTACCCCCTAGGGACCCAGAAGACCTGTGACAGTAACAACCAAACACTCCAGGTAATCCCTGTTTTTCCACAAATATCCCCCATAGAATGGTACCAGGCTAGGGTAGGACCAATGGCCGCCTAGAGGTGGAGCCAGTCCAGTCCACTAGATGACGAGGTGGGAGGGGCAGACAGTGGACAGACAGTGGGACAGTTAGTCAGTGACAGTGAAAGAGAAAGGAATGACTGTCAAGAGCGTAACAGTAACCTGAGGGCCCAGGCGGTAAGTTACCAGTGGAGTACGGTGGAGTACTCCCAGAACTATACACCAACGGGGTACAGAATCCTAGCTCAGGAAAACGCTCCAGGCAGACCTGATAAAATCTGCACAGTGAGGGGACCATCAAAGACCTCATTGACCTTGAAGTTCGGGACACAGTAGCAACGGAAGAACCGGGGACAGGACCAGAGACTCCAACCCCACAGGGTTCACACTACCGTCATACGGACTGCTGTAGAAGACAACCAGGAGGGTATCCCCAGTCGCTCCAAGCCACGGGGACCCACCATCCAAAGACAGGTGTAGGGAAAAGAAGCCACCAGGTCACTAAACTGGCACTGGGACCAAGGGGACCTGCAGTTAAGACCAGCCAGCCTCGGGTGACCAGTTACCAGCTTACTGTAAGGCCGGGGCCAAACGGGTATCTACTGTGATCCTAGCATGACACTCGGCTCACGCTGGTGTGTCGCCCTGGGCAAGCCAGGGGACACAGATAACAACACCACTACATCCCACACTCCAGGTAGGCACACCTGCTAACCAGAAATCCTTGTTGCCTCCCTCCAAGAGTCTGTTGATGCACACCAGGGGGTGGGCCAGGCGGTTGGCTCCGCCCACCAAGGAGCTCACAACTCTGGAGGCAGGAAGTAAACCAGGCAGATTAGCTCAGGAGGAGCTTGAGTGAAGAGCAGAGTTAGCTCAGGGGAGAGCTGGAGAGAGGAGTTCTGTCAGGGAGGAGGAAGTGGAAGGAGTGAGGAGTAGCCCAGGCAGGGGCTAGAGTAAACAACAAGAAGTGAAAGTGAAGGAAAGGAAAGTGGAACAGGAGGAAAGCAAGAAGTGGTGACAGAGCCTGAGAGCCCAGCTGTGTGTAGGGCTAGAACAGCAAGGTCAGCGACGGCGGTGACTGTCCGGAGTGGGACAGTTCGGAAGTTCCTGGAAGGACCCCGTTGGCTGTGTGCCCGGTGGTCTGGAGCAGTGTTCCGAAGGACAGTCAGCACCAGGGCAGGGGCCTCTCGGACCCCGGCAAGGCTAGGAGTCGCCCAATTTGCCGAATCCGTCAGCGAAGGGGACGCAGATCCCCCAGCAACAAAGTCCCGATTGACGGCAACAGCCCGACCATTAACGGGGAGACACCGCCACCGCCAAGGCACCACTTTCCCCAGGGCCAGCGCCTGCGGGCAAAGTGTAGAGCTCCTCCGGCCCAGATTGCAGTCGGGGAGCGGGTAATCGGAGGGAATCCACCGATACCACCAGACCACACAGGTGCAAGGAAGAGAGAAGTCACCGTCACCTACCGGGAGTGCAGGTGCAGCCGTCTGTGGGACCGTCCTACCAGCCGTTGGTTTACCGTACAAACTGTGTCCGTGTCAGGCTGAGTGAGTACCATAGTGCCGCAAGGCACAGCGCTGCCCCCGCGTCCCTGCGCCCTCCAGGCCCTACACCTTGCATCTCTTCACCGGGCCCCGGGATCACCAACCCCTACCCACGGAGGGGCAACACAACACCTGGCTGCTCCCATCACCATCCCCGGGACCCTCACACTGAGCAGCGGTGGTGCCATCACCACAACCGTGGGTGGCGTCACGAACTATAATCCCAACAAACAACCCCCTTTTCACTCACGGGCGAGGAGTGTCGCTCGAGACACCCCGGGATCCGGCCCGCAGCTCGAGCCACCAGGAGCAACTGCCGGACCCGAGCAGAAGGGGTGAGCGCGGTGTGCTGACACCCTCCTCCCCGCCCGCGACACTGGCAGCACAGCAGAGCTGACTGTCACTTTGACTAATGTCTGATCATGCGATCGGACCACAGCTGAGGAGGAGAGGGCTGGCTCTGAGGAGGGGCGGGCCGGCACTGAGGAGGAGCGGGCTGCATTTATCTCCCTCTCTCCGCCGTAGTCGGCTATTGCCATTCTCGCCCTGCACTCGCAGTACACCGGTATACTGCCAGTGCAGTGCGATTTTTTTTCTCGCCCCATAGACTTGAATTGGTGCGAGAGAAACCTGGATCATATTACACCCACAGCATGCTGCCATTGTTTTCTCGGTCCGATTAGGGCTGAGAAAACAAATCGCTCATGTGCGCTGACACAGGATAATATTGGTCCGAGTAGAATGCAATGTTTTATCGCACTCCACTCGCTCCG
Organism: Anomaloglossus baeobatrachus; assembly: GCF_048569485.1. Classification (NCBI taxonomy): domain Eukaryota; kingdom Metazoa; phylum Chordata; class Amphibia; order Anura; family Aromobatidae; genus Anomaloglossus; species Anomaloglossus baeobatrachus. Next base: position 87,235,726 of record NC_134361.1, read on the forward strand.
ATTTTCACGCCGTGTGTCTTAGGCGTAAAGGAACCAGTTACACTGTGTGTCCTACCTTCTTTCAACACCCATCTGTCCACCAGATTCAAGTTAGTCTGCAGTTAGACGTTAGCTATTAGATATTCATTCATCTATGCTGTACCAACTGTTTTAAAACAAACTGATCATACAAAATTTTTATTTTGATCAAGGTGCCTGGTCCACAAGTGCTCAAAATGAATGTCTCAAGGTTTCTATATGAATTTGAAATTCTAAGATATATAATACTATATACAAGCGTAATCAAACGTACTCAATCGTCTATACGATTAATTTGAAAAGAGGTACCCTGGACCACAAGTCCTCAAAATGAACATCTCAATGTCCTGAATAATATTTGCTAAAAAAATTATCAAGTCTATGTGTAGTTCAGAAGTTATTCACGTAAATCTATGTTATATAATGCTATACACGTGTAATCAAATGTACTCAATTGTCCAAACGTTTAATTTGAAAAGAGGTACCCTGGACCACAAGTACTCAAAATGAACATCTCAATGTCCTGAATAATATTTAATAGAAAAATTATCAAGTCTATGTGTAGTTTACAAGTTATTCACGTAAATCTCTATTACATAATTCAATACATGCATAATCAAACGCACTTAATCGTACATAAGTTTAATTTCAAAAGAGGTACCTTGGACCACAAGTACTCAAAATGAACATCTCAATGTCCTGAATAATATTTCATAGAAAAATTATCAAGTCTATGTGTAGTTCAGAAGTTATTCACGTAAATCTATGTTATATTATGCTATACACGCGTAATCAAACGTACTCAATCGTCCATACGATTAATTTGAAAAGAGGTACCCTGGACCACAAGTACTCAAAATGAACATCTCAATGTCCTAAATAATATTAGCTAAAAAAATTATCAAGTCTATGTGTAGTTCAGAAGTTATTAAAGCAAATCTATGTTATATTATGCTATACACGCGTAATCAAACGTACTCAATTGTCCATACGATTAATTTGAAAAGAGGTACCCTGGAACACAAGTACTCAAAATGAACATCTGAATGTCCTAAATAATAATTGCTAAAAATATTATCAAGTCTATGTGTAGTTCAGAAGTTATTCACGTAAATCTATGTTATATTATGCTATACACGTGTAATCAAATGTACTCAATTGTCCAAACCTTTAATTTGAAAAGAGGTACCCTGGACCACAAGTACTCAAAATGAACATCTCAATGTCCTAAATAATATTAGCTAAAAAAATTATCAAGTCTATGTGTAGTTCAGAAGTTATTCACGTAAATCTGTGTCACATAACGCTAAACGCGCATAATCAAACATACTCAATCGTCCATACGATTAATTTGAAAAGAGGTACCCTGGACCACAAGTACTCAAAATGAACATCTCCATGTCCTGAATAATATTTGCTAAAAAAATTATCAAGTTTATGTGTAGTTCAGAAGTTATTAAAGCAAATCTATGTTATATTATGCTATACACGCGTAATCAAACGTACTCAATCGTCCATACGATTAATTTGAAAAGAGGTACCCTGGACCACAAGTACTCAAAATGAACATCTGAATGTCCTGAATAATATTTGTTAAAAAAATTATCAAGTCTATGTGTAGTTCAGAAGTTATTCACGTAAATCTGTGTCACATAACGCTATACGCGCACAATCAAACGTACTCAATCGTCCATACGTTTAATTTGAAAAGAGGTACCCTGTACCACAAGTACTCAAAATGAACATCTCAATGTCCTAAATAATATTAGCTAAAACAATTATTAAGTCTATGTGTAGTTCAGAAGTTATTAAAGCAAATCTATGTTATATTATGCTATACACGCGTAATCAAACGTACTCAATTGTCCATACGATTAATTTGAAAAGAGGTACCCTGGAACACAAGTACTCAAAATGAACATCTGAATGTCCTAAATAATAATTGCTAAAAATATTATCAAGTCTATGTGTAGTTCAGAAGTTATTCACGTAAATCTATGTTATATTATGCTATACACGTGTAATCAAATGTACTCAATTGTCCAAACCTTTAATTTGAAAAGAGGTACCCTGGACCACAAGTACTCAAAATGAACATCTCAATGTCCTAAATAATATTAGCTAAAAAAATTATCAAGTCTATGTGTAGTTTAGAAGTTATTCACGTAAATCTGTGTCACATAACGCTATACGCGCACAATCAAACGTACTCAATCGTCTATACGATTAATTTGAAAAGAGGTACCCTGGACCACAAGTACTCAAAATGAACATCTCCATGTCCTGAATAATATTTGCTAAAAAAATTATCAAGTTTATGTGTAGTTCAGAAGTTATTAAAGCAAATCTATGTTATATTATGCTATACACGCGTAATCAAACGTACTCAATCGTCCATACGATTAATTTGAAAAGAGGTACCCTGGACCACAAGTACTCAAAATGAACATCTCCATGTCCTGAATAATATTTGTTAAAAAAATTATCAAGTCTATGTGTAGTTCAGAAGTTATTCACGTAAATCTGTGTCACATAACGCTATACGCGCACAATCAAACGTACTCAATCGTCCATACGTTTAATTTGAAAAGAGGTACCCTGTACCACAAGTACTCAAAATGAACATCTCCATGTCCTGAATAATATTTGCTAAAAAAATTATCAAGTTTATGTGTAGTTCAGAAGTTATTAAAGCAAATCTATGTTATATTATGCTATACACGCGTAATCAAACGTACTCAATCGTCCATACGATTAATTTGAAAAGAGGTACCCTGGACCACAAGTACTCAAAATGAACATCTGAATGTCCTGAATAATATTTGTTAAAAAAATTATCAAGTCTATGTGTAGTTCAGAAGTTATTCACGTAAATCTGTGTCACATAACGCTATACGCGCACAATCAAACGTACTCAATCGTCCATACGTTTAATTTGAAAAGAGGTACCCTGTACCACAAGTACTCAAAATGAACATCTCAATGTCCTAAATAATATTAGCTAAAACAATTATTAAGTCTATGTGTAGTTTAGAAGTTATTCACGGAAATCTGTGTCACATAACGCTATACGCGCATAATCAAACATACTCAATCGTCCATACGATTAATTTGAAAAGAGGTACCCTGGACCACAAGTACTCAAAATGAACATCTCAATGTCCTGAATAATATTTGCTAAAAAAATTATCAAGTTTATGTGTAGTTCAGAAGTTATTAAAGCAAATCTATGTTATATTATGCTATACACGCGTAATTAAACGTACTCAATCGTCCATACGATTAATTTGAAAAGAGGTACCCTGGAACACAAGTCCTCAAAATGAACATCTTAATGTCCTGAATAATATTTAATAGAAAAATTATCAAGTCTATGTGTAGTTTACAAGTTATTCACGTAAATCTCTATTACATAATTCAATACATGCATAATCAAACGCACTTAATCGTACATAAGTTTAATTTCAAAAGAGGTACCCTGGACCACAAGTACTCAAAATGAACATCTCAATGTCCTGAATAATATTTCATAGAAAAACTTCTCAAGTCTATGTGTAGTTTAGAAGTTATTCACATAAATCTATGTTATATAATGCTATACGCGCATAATCAAACGTACTCAATCGTCCATACGATTAATTTGAAAAGAGGTACCCTGGACCTACCCTGGACCACAAGTACTCAAAATGAATATCTCAATGTCCTAAATAATATTAGCTAAAAAATTTATCAAGTCTATGTGTAGTTCAGAAGTTATTCACGTAAATCTGTGTCACATAACGCTATACGTGCATAATGAAACAATGCTAAAGTTGGTTTCTTATTCGTCCAGTTTCTTATTCGGGGCTGAAGTTGGTTTCTTATTCGTCAGTTTCTTATTCGGCAATTTAGTTTTTTCAGTTTTTTATGCATTTATCAACAAAAATAACACATCACAATAATAAAATACAATGCACTGATGTGCCCTAATATACATACACTCAAACTCAGCTGTGAAAAATATAAAACTGGCAAAAAAATGGCCATCAAAGTGGGCACCAAAGTATGTTAGTGAAAGGGTTAAATTGCTTTGGGCCACTGATCTAACACCACAAGTGCATATCTAGTGATGCCCCTAATCAAACTCAAGTGACTCCAGCCTGGCCCAAAGGGGTTCTGGGCATCAAAACTGGCAACAAACTGGGCACACAACCAATTTTCACAGATTTGAATAAGTAACTGGTGTTTTTGAGGGGTTAAATGGCTTTGGGCCACTGATCTCACACCACATTTACATACCTAGTGATGCCAAACATCAAATTCAAATCACTCCAGCCTGGCCCAAACAGGTTCTGGGCATCAGAACTGGCATTAAAGTGGGCAAATGGCCAATTTTCACACATTTGAATAAGTAACTGGTGTTTTTGAGGGGTTAAATGGCTTTGGGCCACTGATATCACACCACGGTTACATACCTAGTGATGCCACACATCAAATTCAGATCACTCCAGCCTGGCCCAAACAGGTTCTGGGCATCATAACTGGAATCAAATTGGGCACACAGCCAATTTTCACAGATTTGAATAAGTAACTGGTGTTGTTAAGGGGTTAAATGGCTTTGGGCCACTGACCTCACAACAAGTTTACATACCTAGTGATGCCACACATCAAATTCAGATCACTCCAGTCTGGCCCAAACAGGTTCTGGGCATCAGAACTGGCATCAAAGTGGGCAAATGGCCAGTTTTCAGAGATTTGAATAAGTAACTGATGTTTTTGAGGGGTTAAATGGCTTTGGGCCACTGATCTCACAACACATTCACATATCTAGTGATGCCATACATCAATATCAGATCAGTCCAGCCTGGCCCAAACAGGTTGTGGGCATCAGAACTGGCATCAAATTGGGCACACAGCCAATTTTCACAGATTTGAATAAGTAACTGTTTTTGAGGGGTTAAATGGCTTCGGGCCACTGATCTCACAACACATTCACATACCTAGTGATGCCACACATCAAATTCAGATCACTCCAGCCTGGCCCAAACAGGTTCTGGGCATCAGAACTGGCATCAAAGTGGGCACACAGCCAATTTTCACAGATTTGAATAAGTAACTGGTGTTTTTGAGGGGTTAAATGGCTTTGGGCCACTGATCTCACACCACATTTACATACCTAGTGATGTCACACATCAAATTCAGATCACTCCAGCCTGGCCCAAACAGGTTCTGGGCATCAGAACTGGCATCAAAGTGGGCACACAGCCAATTTTCACAGATTTGAATAAGTAACTGGTGTTTTTGAGGGGTTAAATGGCTTTGGGCCACTGATCTCACACCACATTTACATACCTAGTGATGCCACACATCAAATTCAAATCACTCCAGCCTGGCCCAAACAGGTTCTGGGCATCAGAACTGGCATTAAAGTGGGCACTTGTGGTCCAGGGTACCTCTTTTCAAATTAATCGTATGAACGATTGAGTATGTTTGATTATGAGCGTATAGCGTTATGTGACACAGATTTACGTGAATAACTTCTGAACTACACATAGACTTGATAATGTTTTTATCAAATATTATTCAGGACATTGAGATGTTCATTTTGAGTACTTGTGGTCCAGGGTACCTCTTTTCAAGTTAAACGTATGGACAATTGAGTACGTTTGATTACGCGTGTATAGCATAATATAACATAGATTTGCTTTAATAACTTCTGAACTACACATAGACTTGATAATTTTTTTAGCAAATATTATTCAGGACATGGAGATGTTCATTTTGAGTACTTGTGGTCCAGGGTACCTCTTTTCAAATTAATCGTATGAACGATTGAGTATGTTTGATTATGCGCGTATAGCGTTATGTGACACAGATTTCCGTGAATAACTTCTGAACTACACATAGACTTGGTAATTTTTTTAGCTAATATTTTTTAGGACATTGAGATGTTCATTTTGAGTACTTGTGGTCCAGGGTACCTCTTTTCAAATTAATCGTATGGACGATTGAGTACGTTTGATTACGCGTGTATAGCATAATATAACATAGATTTGCTTTAATAACTTCTGAACTACACATAAACTTGATCATTTTTTTAGCAAATATTATTCAGGACATGGAGATGTTCATTTTGAGTACTTGTGGTCCAGGGTACCTCTTTTCAAATTAATCATATGAACGATTGAGTACGTTTGATTATGCGCGTATAGCGTTATGTGACACAGATTTCCGTGAATAACTTCTGAACTACACATAGACTTGATAATTTTTTTGGCAAATATTATTCAGGAGATTGAGATGTTCATTTTGAGTACTTGTAGTCCAGGTTACCTCTTTTCAAATTAATCGTATGGACGATTGAGTACGTTTGATTGTGCGCGTTTAGCGTTATGTGACACAGAGTTACGTGAATAACTTCTAAACTACACATAGACTTAATAATTGTTTTAGCTAATATTATTCAGGACATGGAGATGTTCATTTTGAGTACTTGTGGTCCAGGGTACCTCTTTTCAAATTATTCGTATGAACGATTGAGTATGTTTGATTATGCGCGTATAGCGTTATGTGACACAAATTTACGTGAATAACTTCTGAACTACACATAGACTTGATAATGTTTTTAGCAAATATTATTCAGGACATGGAGATGTTCATTTTGAGTACTTGTGGTCCAGGGTACCTCTTTTCAAATTAATCGTATGGACGATTGAGTACGTTTGATTATGCGCGTATAGCGTTATGTGACAGATTTCCGTGAATAACTTCTGAACTACACATAGACTTGGTAATTTTTTTAGCTAATATTATTTAGGACATTGAGATGTTCATTTTGAGTACTTGTGGTCCAGGGTACCTCTTTTCAAATTAAACGTTTGGACAATTGAGTACATTTGATTACACGTGTATAGCATTATATAACATAGATTTACGTGAATAACTTCTGAACTACACATAGACTTGATAATTTTTTTAGCAAATATTATTCAGGACATTGAGATGTTCATTTTGAGTACTTGTGGTCCAGGGTACCTCTTTTCAAATTAATCGTATGGACGATTGAGTACGTTTGATTGTGCGCGTATAGCGTTATGTGACACAGATTTACGTGAATAACTTCTAAACTACACATAGACTTAAAAATTGTTTTAGCTAATATTATTCAGGACATTGAGATGTTCATTTTGAGTACTTGTGGTCCAGGGTACCTCTTTTCAAATTAATCGTATGAACGATTGAGTATGTTTGATTATGCGCGTTTAGCGTTATGTGACACAGATTTACGTGAATAACTTCTGAACTACACATAGACTTGATAATTTTTTTAGCTAATATTATTTAGGACATTGAGATGTTCATTTTGAGTACTTGTGGTCCAGGGTACCTCTTTTCAAATTAAAGGTTTGGACAATTGAGTACATTTGATTACACGTGTATAGCATAATATAACATAGATTTACGTGAATAACTTCTAAACTACACATAGACTTGATAATATTTTTACAAATATTATTCAGGACATTCAGATGTTCATTTTGAGTACTTGTAGTCCAGGGTACCTCTTTTCAAATTAAACGTATGGACAATTGAGTACGTTTGATTGTGCGCGTATAGCGTTATGTGACACAGATTTACGTGAATAACTTCTAAACTACACATAGACTTGATAATATTTTTAGCAATTATTATTTAGGACATTGAGATGTTCATTTTGAGTACTTGTGGTCCAGGGTACCTCTTTTCAAATTAAACGTTTGGACAATTGAGTACATTTGATTACACGTGTATAGCATTATATAACATAGATTTACGTGAATAACTTCTGAACTACACATAGACTTGATAATTTTTTTAGCAAATATTATTCAGGACATTGAGATGTTCATTTTGAGTACTTGTGGTCCAGGGTACCTCTTTTCAAATTAAACGTATGGACGATTGAGTACGTTTGATTACGCTTGTATATAGTATTATATATCTTAGAATTTCAAATTCATATAGAAACCTTGAGACATTCATTTTGAGCACTTGTGGACCAGGCACCTTGATCAAAATAAAAATTATGTATGATCAGTTTGTTTTAAAACGGTGCAGCATAGATGAATGAATATCTAATAGCTAACGTCTAACTGCAGACTAACTTGAATCTGGTATCTGTCCCCCTCACCGATCCTCTGGGGCCTGGCCCTGCTTGCGGAAGGCCTAGTACCCAGGCTGCTACTAACACCAACCCCAGTAGTGAAAACTGTGCAGCGGCGACTCCATCCATATAGCCGCAAACCGCAAGTGGCGTCACGTATAAACTGTATTCAACAATCCCCAGTAAATATCTCCCTTTTAAAAAAGCACCCAGGGCGCGGAACCGGGCAACGGACACCAAAGTGACATTCCCCGGTTATACACTGCCCGGGACCGAGTACCCCATAACCCTGGGCGACACATGCACATAGTCTAAATGTGTCTAGAGATATCAGGACATGGCTGTGCAGATGTGGAGACAGTGCTGCGTGCTCCCTGGACGAAGAGGTCCACAAAAGCCGCATCACATTCATAACAATACTACACACATGCAGCAAGAGCACGCAGACACCACAGACATCCGCCAGAGGGCGCCAAGCTGCACAGTCTGAACCCGACGTATGTGCGTCCCCTGGCGTTAATCGAATGTCGATGTGGAAGGCTTGCTTTGCCGATCGCCGATCGCATCGAGCAGGATGCAGACCGGCTGCAGGATGGCCCTGTCCAGAGGGCTGCGGTGCTGCCAGCGGGTGCTGTCGTGGGTGCCGGTCGTCATTATCTCCTCGGTGGTGCTGTGGTCGTACTACGCCTACGTGTGGGAGCTGTGCATCGGTGAGTGGCGGCTCGGCAATGGCACAAAGCCCTGGGTGCTTGGGAATGGCCATAGTCTGTGCAGCCGGAGGAGGAAGCGTCAGCGCCGCCAGCCCCGACTGTGAGCGCTCACTACGTACATCGGCGGATTAGATCGGCGGACACAGATCTGTGTTGATCAATACAGATGTCAGCTGGAGCTGGCATAGGCTGGTGCTGGCATAGGCTGGTGCTATGCGATCCACAGGGGGCGTGGAATGAGGAGTGTCTGTAATGGGGAGAGATTGGGGCATTTTTCTCCATAACGTTACATAAAGATTGTGACTGTTCCCCCTTATAAATACCAGGGTGTAAATATAAAGAATGCCACGTATCGGGGTAGGACAATCGCCATCCTTACCACTCCGGCCACCAGTCCATTCTAGAGGAATGTCCTGTATAAGGATGGCAGATCTGCTGATGGTCGGGAATACAATGGTGGCTGCACATTGTGAGGAGATCCTGGCACCGCAGCGCCCTCCTCACCCGCTGTCATGAATGATTCTGCCCACAGCATGCTCCGCCGGGGCACGGTCACTAGTGGGGTCAGACAGACACGTTTATTCGTGAATGAATCCGCGCAGTAGTGCCTGTAAACACTGCATTGCAGACAGGGGGCGCCGTTTTATACTTGTTTATAGGCGCTTTAGATTTTTCAAAAGCGCCCTCTATATATAAGTATATCTACAGGTGTTATACATTGGTTTTCTGTTTCTGGCCATTTTTATGGTCTGTGAATGGAAACAGTCGGAAAGTTTTGTGCCCAGGTGAACAAACTGTGCTTTTCTCACCCTCCCTGGGTCCAGCGCGCAGTCTCCACCCCTCCTGATGTCACGTTGGCGGCGGTGTAGCCAATCGCTGAGCTCGGTGGCTCTGCTTGTGTAGTCACTTAGCTCACTGATTGGCTGCAGACACCAAAGCAGCAGTGCAGATTGACACTGGACCCAAGGAGGGCGGGTAAAGCACAGTTTGTTTGTTTTGAATAAACAACTCCTGGGGTTCCGGTTTTCTTAATACAGAAAACCTTTTTATTGGCTTTTCTGATGTGATCCAACTGGCGCATGATCTGGAACAGTTCCAGCGTCTCATGTAAACAGGACTGTTCCCATTCACTAAAGGCACAAAGAAATGAGGCAATAAAAGGGATCCATCAACAAGATTTTACAGTGCAAACGGCATATATTATTAAAGTCCTCCTTCCTCCATCTGGCGATATGGATGGGGGTTGTCATGATGACCTCGGTAATGTTGGGTATCTATATGTAATCTGTTCAGGGTGGGGCTTTACTTTTCTTATTCTCTGTAATGTATGGATATCTTTTATTTTTTTTTTTTTATAGTGACCGTTGAAGATGGTTTGGAAAAAGGTAAGATAATCCCTATTTGTATCATTGCATAATAATTGGTGCCGTCCTTCCGCGTTTAGCGGTCTTATTTGTTCTGTGGGGATGTGTCCGGGGCAGTATTATATTATTATGCATGACCTCTTGCTGTGCGGTGTCTTGTAAGACAATGGCAGACTCTGGGCTCACTCCACATAATGCGGTTTTCTGCTTTGTGAGCAGCATTTATAGGTGTATTCTTATGTGTAGTGTCAGCCATGATACACCCTGCATGATTCCACCTACACTGTGAGGAACGTGCACATTTAGGATAAAGCCGCTTTGCTCTGAGTATATGGAGACCTCTCCCCAGTTTGTGTATACAGCTCCCATGCAGATCTATGTGTCTCCGCACATACTTAATAACAGGCCTGTCTATAGTCTGATCTTGCAGCCTTGTATCCATTTCTATCTCATCTGCCCCCCTGGGTGGGTTTTCCAGAAGTGATATTATTTTTGGTATTTGTGGCACCTCTCATTTACTGACATTGGGAGCTCTGTGTGTCAGGAGATACATGTCACACCGGCCGAAATCACATTTACCACTATATTGTAAGATAAGATTATAAGATAATAATTATAAGATTTACTGTAAACCAATCCGATCTCGTCTTGTATCGGAAGTGTCGTCAGTGCTGGAATGTGACCCGAACTGGTTCCACTGACTTATCCTGACAATCTGCCATGACTCCTTGTTTTATCAGAGCTACTATTAGAGGATACATTCTTTCATATACACTGTATTAAGCGCGTGTCACATTTAGCGACTTACCAGTGATCCCGAAAATAATGCGACCTGATAAGGATCGCTGGTAAGTCACTGGGAGGTCGCTGGTGAGATGTTACACAGTCAGGGGTACTTTGCACGCTGCGACATCGCTAGCCAATGATAGCGATGCCGAGCGCGATAGTGCCCGCCCCCGTCGCAGCTGCGATATCTTGTGATACCTGTCGTAGCGAACATTATTGCTACGGCAGCTTCACATGCACTTACCTGCCCTGCGACGTCGCTCTGGTCGGCGACCCGCCTCCTTCCTAAGGCGGCGGGTCGTGCGGCGTCACAGCGACATCACACGGCAGGCGGCCAATAGAAGCGGAGGGGCGGAGATGAGCGGGATGTAAACCTCCCGCCCACCTCCTTCCTTCCGCATTGCCGGTGGACAGCGGGCGCAGGTAAGGAGATGTTTGTCACTCCTGCAGCTTCACACACAGCGATGTGTGGAGCTGCAGGAATGACAAACAACATCATACCTGCAGACGCACCGACATGAAATTGAACGACGTGACACAGATCAGCGATTTTTGACTGTTTCACGCTCGTTCATCTTCTCTCCTAAGCTTTACACGTTGCAACGTCGTTACCGGCACCGGATGTACATCACTTTCGATTTGACCCCGACGATATTGCAGTAGCGATGTCGCAACGTGCAAAGTACCCCTCAGACCTTACCAACGACTCAGTAACGATACAGGTCGCAGTAGCGACTTGTATAACGATCTCTGCTGTCATCAGGACCCTGTCACACAGTGTCAAATATAGCGATGCGTCCTGCCCAGCCTTTGAAGAAAATGGTCCAGGACATTCAGCAACGACCGGCGACCTCACAGCAGGGGACAGGACGTTGCTGGATGTCAAACACAGCGACATTGCTAGCAAGATCGCTGTTGCGTCACCAAAACCGTGACTCAGCAGTGATGTCGCTAGCGATGTCGCTTAGTGAGACATGGCCTTTAGAATGAGCACATTGCGCTGCTTATTGGAGTCAGTGTGATCCCTCGCCAAAATCACTGCATGCAGACGTATAGGGAACCTGTCAGAAACCCCCCCCCCTCCCCCCCCTTCCATCAGTTGTATGGCCCTTTCGAAGATAAACCAATTGATTCCTTTTTACCCCAAAGGGCTGCTCCATCTGCCAGTAATAAGAGTGTTGAAGTTGTGTCTGGAAGAACTTTGTGGCGTGACGATACACTTAGGCTACTTTCACACATCCGGTTTGAGCACTGCGGCTCAATCCGGCTGTGAAAACTATGCAACGGATGCGGCGAAAACACCGCATCCGTTGCATAGGTTTTTACATGTGGCCCGTCCGTTTTTTTCCGGTTGCGGCATGCTACTGAGCATGCGCAGTGGAAAAAACCACATGCGGCGACCGGATGCGGTTTTTTCCGCATCGCGCCGCATCCGGCCTCCATAGGTATGCATTGAAAAATGCGCCGCAGCGGCAGGATGCGGCGCAATGCGGTGTTTTTTGCCGGAGCAAAAAACGTTGCAGGGAACGTTCGATCCGGCCGTGGCATCGGCTAAATCTGCCGCATGCGGCAAAAACCGGACCGAACGCAAGCCCCTGCGGCACAATTTGGCACTAATGTAAGTCTATGCAAAAAAAAAACGCAACCGGCGTTACAAAAGCCGGTTGCGGTTTTTCTGCAGAACGCCGTATTGTGCCGCAGAGCATAAATCCGGATGTGTGAAAGTAGCCTTACAGCTTCTCAGTCTCACATAGTACTCCCTACCTATTGGCAACATCCCCTGGCTGAGTGACAGGTCAATAGGTAGGGAGTACAATGTGAGACTGAGAAGCTGTAAGTGCATCGTCACGCCACAAAGTACTTCTCAACACAACTTCAAAGCTCAATTTCTGGCAGTTGGAGCAGCCCTTTGCAGTCATAAAGGAATCATGAGTTAACAAACAAAAAAATTCCTAAAACTTACAACATTTATTAATATACTATAAAAACACAATAAGTGAATATAACAGTGGAAAAACTCCATTAAAAAATTACCCAGACAGGGAATCAGTAAATCTGAGGGAGTAGGTGAAGGTAGGTGTATAAGATATACCAAATCGACAGGATCCCAAGGATGCCACTAAGAGATAATCCTTAGGGCCCTGTGGATTTGGTATATCTTATATACCTACAGAGTTTTTAGCTCCTTCCTATCATCAGACTCAGGATTACAATGACAGATAACGCCTCTATACACAGCTGGTAACACAGGATCCACCAATCAGAATAGGTGATGTCACAGCTCACTTCCTCCCCCTCCCTTTCAAATTTGCCACAGGTTCATTAGAAACTTTAATACAAAAGTGGGAGTCGGGGTGTGACCATTGTGGAATTCTATGTACATATGTTATTTCCTGAAACAATCAAGTCTTTTTTTTTTTTTTTTTTTTTTTTAGAAAAAAAAAATAGCTAGTGCCGGGGGAATTGCAATATTTCTATATTTAATACAGATTGTGATATATAAAAAGCAAAGCAATGACTACAGGACTGGTGATGCACAGGGCTTGGTGGGTGAAGCCACCAGCTCTTCATAGCAGGATCTCAGCAATGTATCCAATATTACATATTTTTCAGATTATAATATGCACTTTTCTTCCCAAAAATTTGGGAAGAAAGTGTGGGGTGCGTCTTAAAATCCGATTGTAGCTTACCGGGGGATGGTGAAGAGGGGTCAAAGGAAGCAGAGGTAATGCTATGTGGTGTGGTCTTTTCTCTTTAGTCCCCATTGCTTCTGCTGGCCTCTCAGCCTGTGCCTACCTATTACAGGGTCACATTTGAGCTGTAATGATCCCACAGATACATGTATAATCCTTCCACCTGCAGTCTGCTGTAATATGTCTCGCTGTCTGTTCTTCTCACCGGCAGCCGTCTACCTGTTTACCTTCCACATCGTTTTCCTGCTTTTTGTTTGGACTTATTGGAAAGCAATTTTTACCCTCCCGAAGCAGCCAACGAAAAAGGTATGTACCCGCTCTGAGATGCCTCTTATGGGTGATGCAAAGGAATCTGTCTATCCCACACTTGTGCATCATTGGGAAATCACTGCTTTTATTAGATGGAATAGGTGCGATAACAAGAAAGAAGTGGAAAAGTTATACAAGCTCGCAGTGCTTGATCCATCTGTAGAGACCCTTTGTGATGTTTTACATCAGCCCCTTTTTTTATCAAATATGTGACTCTATCCTAATCCTAAGTTTGCTCTTTTTGCCTCCATCAATATATTTGTTGAGTTGAATACATTGAAAGTTTAAAGACGCACTCACGTGAAGATTTTTCTTTTTCATTAATTTTGCTCATGTAATGTAGTGTCAGTGTATTAAGGCTGCTTTACACGGTATGACCGATTGTGCAATTTCACAATCGATCGTACCCGCCCCCGTCCTTTTTGCGTCACGGGCAAATCGCTGCCCGTGTCGCACAAAGTCGGTAACCCCCCGTCACACATACTTACCTCTCGTGCGGCCACACTGTGGGCGGCGAACGTCCACTTCATGGAGTGGGAGGGACGTTCGGCGTCACAGCGACATCACACGGCCGCCAGCCAATGGAAGCGGAGGGGCGGAGATGAGCGGGACGTAAACATCCCGCCCACCTCCTTCCTTCACATAGCCGGCGGCGGCCGTGTGACGCAGGTGAGCTGCTGTTCATCGTTCCCGGGGTGTCACACGGAGCGGCGTGTGCTACCACGGAAACGATGAGCAACTAAATTAAACGATATTATGGAACCTAGCGACCAGTACACGACTCACGATTTGTGAGTGATACTGCGTCGCTAGGAGGTGTCACACAAGCCGGCATCGCCAGCGATGCCAGATGTGTGTCACAAAAACCGTGACCCCGACGATCTATCGCACGATAGATTGTCTGGTGTAAACCAGCCTTTACACTCGCCTACTCCTGCTCTCTCCGTTCTGCTTCTCTTCTCGGTGACAGCACCTCTCTACAGACTCTTTGGTTCACACTGCGCTGTGCGTGACCCAGAAGTGGCTATTTCATTACAAATCTATGTAGTGTCAGAATGAGGCTCCATAGACTTCCATTATAAAAGAGATTTCTGGCTCATGCATAGAGCGTAAAGTGAGCTGGAGAGTCAGAGGTGCAGTGACGTCACTGAGAAGAGGAGCCAAACAGTACTGGGCACCGGAGAAAGCAGCGGTAGGCGAGTATATTATCACACTAAGGGCACACTCACACGAGCGTTGAAATCGGACGAGTGCAATGTGAGAAAATCTCGCATTGCACTCTGACCAATATTAGTCAGTGAGGGAGAGTAGTTTGTGAGCTTTTCTCGCATCCAGATTCTCGCATGCTGCGATTTTCTGCGAGAGCCGTATCGCTCGCACCCATTCAAGTGAATGGGTGCGAGAGATACATCGGACTGCATTCGGATGTTATCCCAGTGCAGTGCGATATACGCACAGGCTGACAATGGAGGAGATTGGGGGGGATTAACTCCTCCCTCTCCTACGCAGCTTCACAGCTGTGACCTGATTGCAAGATCGGGTCACAGTCGCATGACTCGGCTCACACTCGCAGCAGAGCAGAGTGAGCCGAGGGTCATTAGCATATCGCATCCAATGCTCTTGCATCGGATGCCATACGCTCGTGTGAGTCCAGCCTAACACTACATGCACAGATACACAGAATTAATGAAAAAAAATCTTCATGGGAATGTTTCTTTAACCCCTTCACGACATTTGATGTAAAATTACGTTTCTTTGTCGCTCCATTGGGAGACCCAGACAATTGGGTGTATAGCTTCTGCCTCCGGAGGCCACACAAAGTATTACACTTTAAAAAGTGTAACCCCTCCCCTCTGCCTATACACCCCCCCCGTGCATCACGGGCTCCTCAGTTTTTATGCTTTGTGTTGAAGGAGGCACACATTCACTCATGCTCCCATTTTAGTCAGCAGCAGCTGCTGATTGTATCGGATGGAAGAAAAGAGGGCCCCCACAGGGCTCCCGGCATGCTCCCTTCTCACCCCACTGAGTCGGCGGTGTTGTTAAGGTTGAGGTACCCATTGCGGGTACAAAGGCTGGAGCCACATGCCGTTTTCCTTCCCCATCCCTTAGGGGCTCTGGGAGAAGTGGGATCCTAACCGGTCATCCAGGCACTGGGACCGGGCTCCCTCCGCAGCCCCTGTGGGATTCTGACGGACAGGAGACTGAGTATCATCAGGGACAGGGCCCTGCATCTACAGGTACTCTGTGTCCCCTTGGGGACGGTGCATGGAGCACTTTGGCCTCAGACGCTGCAGCGGCTGCTGTGTTGGTATGACGACCGGGACTACCGCGCCTGCTTGCCGGCCGCGGTTTTAAATTTAGTCCCCGGCTTTTGCGGCCTAGTGCCTTAAACTCCCGCCCCCGGGCCTGCCAGTCAGGGGTAAGGGCGGGACGGTCGGCCTGACGCCGACAGTGAGGGCTGGAGCACACACTTAGGTGTCCTCCTCCCCCCTCACTAATCACCCTGGGGCACCAGATTCCCGCACTTTTTTAGTTACGCCCACTGCTCCCTCCTCCCCTGTAAACGCCGGCAGCCATGTTTTAGACACATTCTGCCGGTGGAGGACTTCTGGCTGCAGCTCTGGGAGACCCGAGGCAGGGAATCTGGTGGCCACACACCGCTTGAGCGGTCGGTAAGCCACACCGGTCACCCGGTGCTGGTCCCCCTAGGGTGCCGAACTGTATATACATATATATTATATTTGTATACATTTTCCCGGTTCGGCTGTATTGTTAGCTTTTGGCTATATACCCTCAGTGATCACTCTCCTGGGAGACAACAGCATGTCGTTTACAAGGAGCAAGGGTGCCAAGACACAGGGTTATTTTGCAACCTCTACCTCTTGTGCGGCTATGCTACCTGCAGGTTCCATCTACCCTCACTGTGAGCAATGCTCGGGCCCTGTGGCACTCGCTCAGCCGGAGCCTCGGGCACTGGTGGGACCCTCGGCTCAGGTAGAACCGCCGGCTTCCCCTGTCCAGGTGGCAGGGACAGAGTTTGCAGTTTTAGCTGAGAAACTCTCTGAGTCACTTTCACAATCCATGGCTCAGTCTATGGACAAATGGTCTGCTAAGATACTAGAGGCCTTGCAGTCCAGACCGGCCCTTACACAGGCCCCGGGCACTGCGGGATCGCCCCCAGGCCCCTCTCGGTCTGCGACAAAGCGTGCTCCTGGGGTGGCCTCTAGTTATTACGTGGAGGACACCGGCACGGACCGCAGTCCCAGACCGGCTAAGCGGGCTCGCTTAGAATCTTCCCCAACTTCATCACGCTGTTCGGGGTCTCAGCCTGAGGACTCTCTGGAGGATGAGGCGGAGGTCGCAGCCCAGGACTCTGACCCTGACGTTGCTCTCAATCTTGATACACCTGAAGGGGACGCCATAGTAAATGACCTTATAGCGTCCATCAATTAGGTGCTAGATCTTTCTCCTCCAACTCCACCCGTAGAGGAGTCGGCCTCACAGCAGGAGAAACACCAGTTTAGGTTTCCCAAACGTACACAAAGTGCTTTTTTCGATCACTCTAACTTTAGAGATGCTGTCCAGAAGCACAGAGCTTTTCCGGACAAGCGCTTTACTAAACGCCTTAATGACACACGTTACCCCTTCCCCTCTGACGTAGTTAAGGGTTGGGCTCAATGTCCCAAGGTGGATCCTCCAGTCTCTAGACTGGCGGCTAGATCCGTAGTATCAGTGGCTGACGGTTCATCGCTCAAGGATGCCACGGACAGGCAGATAGAGCTCCTAATGAAATCCATCTATGAAGCCACAGGCGCATCTTTTGCTCCGGCCTTTGCAGCCGTGTGGGCACTCCAGGCTATCTCAGCTTGTCTGTCTGAGATTAATGCGGTCACCCGTACCTCTGCTCCGCAAGTAGCGTCTTTGACTTCTCAGGCGTCGGTATTTTCATCCTACGCCATGAATGCTGTCCTGGACTCGGCTAGCCGTACAGCGGTAGCATCCGCCAATTCGGTGGCAGTCCGCAGGGCCATGTGGCTACGCGAATGGAAGGCAGACTCTGCTTCCAAGAAGTTCTTGACCGGTTTGCCTTTTTCTGGCGACCGATTGTTTGGCGAGCAATTGGATGAAATTATTAAGCAATCCAAGGGAAAGGACTCATCCTTACCCCAGTCCAAACCAAAGAAACCTCAGCAACGAAAAATTCAAGCGAGGTTTCGGTCCTTTCGGCCCTCAGCCAGATCCCAATCCTCCTCGTCCAACAGGCCACAGAAGAGCCAGAGGAACTCTTCTGCATGGCGGTCTAAGTCACGTCCTCCAAAGACCGCCGGAGGCACCGTCTCCAAGGCGGCCTCCTCATGACTTTCGGCCTCCCCAAACCGCATCCTCGGTCGGTGGCAGGCTCTCCCGCTTTGGCGACGCCTGGTGGCCACATGTCCAAGACCGATGGGTGAGAGACATTCTGTCTCACGGTTACAGGATAGAGTTCAGCTCTCGTCCTCCGATTCGTTTCTTCAGAACTTCTCCGCCCCCCGTGCGAACCGTTGCACTTGTTCAGGCGGTTGACACTCTGAAGACAGAAGGAGTTGTGATCCCCGTTCCACTTCAGGAACGTGGTCGCGGTTTTTACTCCAACCTGTTCGTGGTGCCAAAAAAGGACGGTTCATTCCGTCCCGTTTTGGACCTCAAATTGCTCAACAGACATGTGAGAACCAGGCGGTTTCGCATGGAATCCCTCCGCTCTGTCATCGCTTCGATGTCCCAAGGAGACTTCCTAGCATCAATCGACATCAGGGATGCCTATCTCCATGTGCCGATCGCACCAGAGCATCAACGCTTCCTGCGTTTCGCCATTGGGGACGAACACCTTCAGTTTGTGGCACTGCCTTTCGGCCTGGCGACAGCCCCACGGCTCTTCACCAAGGTCATGGCATCCGTTGTGGCAGTCCTACACTCTCAGGGCCACTCGGTGATCCCGTACTTAGACGATCTCCTAGTCAAAGCACCCTCCCGGGTGGCATGTCAACACAGCCTGACCGTTGCTCTGGAGACTCTCCAGAGGTTCGGGTGGATCATCAATTTCCCAAAGTCAAAATTGACTCCGACCCAATCACTGACTTCCCTCGGGATGGAGTTTCATACTCTCTCAGCGATAGTCAAGCTACCGCTGGACAAACAGCGTTCGCTGCAAACAGGGGTGCAATCTCTCCTTCGGGCCCAGTCACACCCCTTGAGGCGCCTCATGCACTTCCTCGGGAAGATGGTGGCAGCAATGGAGGCAGTTCCCTTTGTGCAGTTTCATCTGCGTCCACTCCAATGAGACATTCTCCGCAAATGGGACAAGAGGTCGACGTCCCTAGACAGGAACGTCTCTCTTTCTCTGGCAGCCAAAACCTCTCTTCAGTGGTGGCTTCTTCCCACTTCTCTGTCGAAGGGAAAATCTTTCATGCCCCCATCCTGGGCTGTTGTCACGACGGACGCGAGTCTGTCAGGGTGGGGAGCGTTTTTTCTCCACCACAGGGCTCAGGGAACCTGGACTCCGACAGAGTCCTCCCTTCAGATCAATGTTCTGGAGATAAGGGCAGTGTATCTAGCCCTAAAGGCGTTCCATCGGTGGCTGGAGGGCAGGCAGATCCGCATACAGTCGGACAACGCCACGGCGGTCGCGTACATCAACCACCAGGGCGGCACTCGCAGTCGTCAAGCCTTCCAAGAAGTTCGGCGGATTCTGCTGTGGGCGGAGGCCACAGCCTCCACCATCTCCGCGGTTCACATCCCGGGCGTAGAAAACTGGGAAGCAGACTTTCTCAGTCGCCAGGGCATGGACGCAGGGGAATGGTCTCTTCACCCGGACGTGTTTCAAGAGATCTGTTGCCGCTGGGGAACGCCGGACGTCGATCTCATGGCGTCTCGGCACAACAACAAAGTCCCGGCATTCATGGCACGGTCTCAGGATCACAGAGCTCTGGCGGCGGACGCCTTAGTTCAGGATTGGTCGCAGTTTCGACTGCCGTATGTATTTCCTCCTCTGGCAATGCTGCCCAGAGTGTTGCGCAAGATCAGGTCCGACTGCCGCCGCGCCATCCTCGTCGCTCCAAACTGGCCGAGGAGGTCGTGGTACCCGGACCTGTGGCACCTCACGGTGGGTCAACCGTGGGCGCTCCCAGACCGACCAGACTTGCTTTCTCAAGGGCCATTTTTCCATCTAAATTCTGCGGCCCTCAACCTGACTGTGTGGCCATTGAGTCCTGGCTCCTAGCGTCCTCAGGGTTATCTCAAGAGGTCATTGCCACTATGAGACAGGCCAGGAAACCAACGTCCGCCAAGATCTATCACAGGGCTTGGAGGATCTTCTTAGCCTGGTGCTCTGATAAGGGGTTTTCCCCCTGGCCGTTTGCCTTACCCACTTTTCTTTCCTTCCTTCAATCCGGAATGGACAAGGGTTTGTCTCTCGGCTCTCTCAAGGGAAAAGTATCGGCGCTTTCCGTGTTTTTTCAAAAGCGTCTAGCCAGGCTTCCGCAGGTCCACACGTTCCTGCAGGGAGTTTGCCACATAGTCCCACCTTACAAGTGGCCGCTGGAACCCTGGGATCTCAACAGGGTTCTACGGGCTCTTCAGAAACCACCTTTTGAGCCGCTGCGGGATGTCTCTCTATCACGTCTTTCGCAGAAGGTGGCATTTCTAGTGGCAGTTACATCACTCCGAAGAGTGTCAGAGCTTGCAGCGCTGTCATGCAAAGCCCCCTTCCTGGTTTTTCACCAGGATAAGGTGGTTCTGCGTCCGGTCCCGGACTTTCTCCCTAAGGTGGTGTCCCCTTTTCATCTCAATCAGGATATCTCCTTACCTTCATTTTGCCCTCATCCAATTCACCAATGTGAAAAGGATTTGCATTTGTTAGATCTAGTGAGAGCTCTCCGGATCTACGTGTCTCGCACGGCGCCACTGCGCCGTTCTGATGCGCTCTTTGTCCTTGTCGCTGGCCAGCGTAAGGGGTCGCAGGCTTCCAAGTCAACCTTGGCTCGGTGGATCAAGGAACCGATTTTTGAAGCCTACCGTTCTTCTGGGCTTCCGATTCCTTCAGGGCTGAAAGCCCATTCTACCAGAGCCGTAGGGGCGTCTTGGGCATTGAGGCACCGGGCTACGGCTCAGCAGGTGTGTCAGGCGGCTACCTGGTCTAGTCTGCACACTTTCACGAAACACTATCAGGTGCATACCTATGCTTCGGCAGATGCCAGTCTAGGTAGGCGAGTCCTTCAGGCGGCGGTTGCTCACCTGTAAGAGGGGGCCGTTGTCGGCTCTTTTTATCGGGGTATTCTTTTACCCACCCAGGGACTGCTTTTGGACGTCCCAATTGTCTGGGTCTCCCAATGGAGCGACAAAGAAGAAGGGAATTTTGTTTACTTACAGTAAATTCCTTTTCTTCTAGCTCCTATTGGGAGACCCAGCACCCGCCCCTGTTCCCTTCGGGCTGTTTGTTCTTTTGTGTACACATGTTGTTCATGTTGAATTGTTCTTTTGGTTCATGGTTTTCAGTTCTCCGAACATCCTTCGGATTGACTTTACCTTAGACCAATTTATAAGTTTTCCTCCTTCCTGCTTTTGCACCAAAACTGAGGCGCCCGTGATGCACGGGGGGGTGTATAGGCAGAGGGGAGGGGTTACACTTTTTAAAGTGTAATACTTTGTGTGGCCTCCGGAGGCAGAAGCTATACACCCAATTGTCTGGGTCTCCCAATAGGAGCTAGAAGAAAAGGAATTTACGGTAAGTAAACAAAATTCCCTTCTTTATGTTGTGTCTCTGCCTTTGATGCCGAGCCCGCATCTTTCCTGGCACATGACAACTGATTTAATCAGCCCTCATGTGCCTCTTTTGGATCAGAGTTCCACCTGTGTCCGTTAACCAGTTAAATCCCACTGTCAATCTCTCCTGCCCATCGGCACACTCATGAAATGAACACGGGGCGCCGATGGTTTGCCATAACAGCCAAAGGCCAGCTGAAGACCCCTGTGTCTGTCAACATGGCCAGCGTTCAGAAAAGGAGACTGTGATTTCTGCTATATAGAGCAATGCTGACGCCCTGCTCTGTACAGTACTAGTGATTGGCCAGCCCCAAGTTCAAGTAACCGTAAGGGGACTATTAAATACAGTAAAAAGTTTTAAAAATTTCAAAACAAATAAAAAAAAAATAGGTTTGCTCCAATAAAAATAAAGCAATTAAAAAAAAAAAAACCACAAATGTGGTATCACTGGTTTCAGAAATGTCTGATCTATCAATATCTAAAATAAATTAATCCAATCAGTAAACGGCGTATTGAGAGGTAAAAAAATGAGAATGCCAGAACTGCGGGGGTTTTTTGGTCGCCGTAATATTACATTAAGAGGTGATCAAAACATTATATCTTCCCAAATATTGTATCAGTAAAAACGTCAGCTCATGGTGCAAAAAAAAAGCCCTCACACAGCCCCATATCCCGAAAAATGAGAACGTCACAGAAAAGGATGACAAGTGATATTTGTAAGGATTCTCATAGTGAAACTTTTAAGTTCTTGTGTGATGGGGATTTTTGGAAATCTCAGCCAGTTGTGTGAGAAATCGCCTTCCGCTTCTGTGTATGAAATGATGTGTGACCCGGCCCTTATGTAATTGTGCAGATGTACATTGTAATATAATTGCTGTAGTAAATACAGCGTAGTTGTTTAACGAGTTTGTCTGTAAGTAACACTTATCCGGCCATCAAGATCCAATAGAAGGATTAGAAGAAGCAGCTCCTAAACTGCAGGTCCATTATCCCCGAGCGATGTGTCACTAATGTATTATTACTAGGGATGATTGAATACCTCAAATATTCGGCTTTGCGAATATCCGACGAATAGGTCGCCACTATGCGAATATTCGATGCACAATGTAAGTCTATGGGAAGCCCGAATAGTTCCGAATAGTTGTTATTCGGGTTTCCCATAGACTAAAGGCCACTTTACACACAGAGATAAATCTTTGGCAGATCTGTGGTTGCAGTGAAATTGTGGACAATCAGTGATTCCATGATTTCACTGCAACCACAAATCTGCCAAAGATTTATCTCTGTGTGTGACCGGGCCTTTACATTGCGAATAGTCGAATCGCGGCGAAGTATTCGGCAAATATTCACAAACCGAATATTTGAGGTATTCGGTCATCCCTAATTATTACCTATGCATGTGCGGTACGTCTGTGCAAACGGAAAGTGGTCAAACTAAACAAAAAGGAAACAAAATCAAAAAGGAAAAAACATGAAAATGCTAAGGATGAGTTAGGGTGCGTCCCCACGATCAGTGTTTGCTGTGTTTTGGATGTAGCATACTTCAGCTGCGTTCAAAAAGCTGCGTTGTACAATACAAGAACAGTAGATGGGATTTCTAGAAATCCTGTTCCCACTGTGCTTGTTTTATCCCCAGCAAATACTGACCTGCGGAGCGTCTTTCCAGACCGCAGCATGTCAATTGTTTGCTGCGGATTCACGTGTCCTCCGTAGGGAAAAGACAAGCGAGAGACCACAGCGCACTGAACCCTGATCGTGGGCACAAGCAGCGGCGGTCTCCTGCGGAGGAGACTCGCAGACCCGCAGGTCAGGACCCGCTGCCTCCAGGATGCAATGAGTCCTGATTGTGGGCACATACCCTTAGGCCGGTGTCCCACTTGCAATTGCCTCGCATGTATCTCACGGTGCATCCCCCAGCACGGACTCACACTCTCATCACAGGAACGGGTCGGTTGCATGCATCTCTATACAGCCGACCCGCTTCTGTGAGGAGAATGTGAGTCTGTGACGGGTGATGTACCGCAAAACTCGCGCGACATACTCGCAAGTGGGACACCGGCCTTATAGTATGAGAAGTGAGAATAAACTGCAGCAGGTCCTAATGTGTCCGGTTCTCTTACCAATTATTATTACCGTACATTCTTTGTAACTGGCAACATGAAAAATACAGAAAGCAAAACTGCATGGCGTGAATGCGGATCTATGGGAAACACTCATTTTTTTGGCACAAGTTTATTGTATAATCCATATTTTCTGTATATGAGCATGTATTGAACTATAAATGTAATTGTGTTTTAAGTTTCTGCTGCCCTATGCGGAGAAGGAGCGATATGACATGGAGGAGCGTCCGGAGGTTCAGAGACAGATCCTGTCGGAGTTTTCTAAGCAGCTGCCAGTTTACACCCGGACCGGGAGTGGAGGTGAGAGGCATGTCCTGCCCGGTGCAGACAGATCTTATGTATTACCGGATCATGGCTGCTCTCTATTCTCTTCCTGTAAATTGAAGGACCTTTCTTTTTTAACAAAAAAAACCACGCCAGTTTATGATGAGCCTATTGATTCTGAAACCTCTTGGCTCAGACCTGAAAATCATTAAAGTCCTTCACTATGCTTGCTGAGATGCAAAGGAAAGCAATAGCCTGCGAACCATTGACCAGAGTTGGTAGGTGGCCCCTAGTTTTTCGCTCTTCGTTTTTTGTTTTGTTTTTGCCCATATCTGTACCTCTGGATCGACATGTATCTCTGACACCACTGTCATTTATTAAAAAACAGCTACTGACATGTCTGTGTGGAAGCCCACAGAGACATGTCAGAGAGAGGGAGAGAAAACACTTTTTGTCACCAGAAGTGAAAAAAAAATGGATCCATCACCTGATTCTGTCATTCGATGGATCTGGTTCCCATAGGCTTCCGTTGTAAAAAAAAGACGGACGCCGGTCCCAAAAAACGCTGTTTTGGACGTTGCTTCCATCGGCCGCACAGACTATTTTAGCCGGATTCGTCGTACGACAGATGAAACATGAGGCAATACGTTGCAAGCCGGCGGTAATATCAGCCTATGAGATAAAAACGGATCAGGCACCGGAGCCGTTTTTTTCCCAATTCGCCAGATTGCGACTGATGGCAAAAAACTGATGTGTGAAAGAGGCCTTAGCATTTGATCTTGTGTGCTGTACGGGCGTCTGATCCAGTTCCTGTAATGACATTTTAAATATTGGATTTAATCTAGGTAAACATCACAGACACTTGACGCTGTAATGAGTTATGTTGTTAGGTATATTTGCATTGATGTTATTCTATATTACCCAATCAATATTCCTTTGTGGTTTTCCAAACATGCATTTTGAAATTTCTGCTCGTCGTATGTCCAGGGAAGCTTCCAGTTCATTCCAAAGGCCAATCTAAAGGAAGTGCTAAACAACCAGTCTGGGGAAATGCAGAATGTACCGTATTTTTCAGCCATAGGACTCAATATAAGACCCACCCCAGATTTAGACAGCCAAAAAATAGGAAAACAAATTATCTACTGATACAAACTTTTCTGGCGATGTAAAGAAGTGAAGGGTCAATCTCACAATTTTTTTTATTTTTTTTTTTAAACCATAACTTTTTATTAGTAATTAATGTCAGATGTTACATCATACATCATATTGTTATCACATTATCAACAAAAATCACAATAATATGGGTATTAAACAAGGGAGAGGGGGGGAGGGGGAGAAGGGGATGGGGGAATGGTGATATCACATCAATTTCCGGGTCACATTCTCCATTTATACATCTGTAGATTCATTTGATAACAGTATTTAATCGGAAAGATAAATCTCACAAAATTTAATGCAGTGGGGTGCGTAGACTGAGCGGCATGTGGGTAGACTTGCAGTGTGAGACCTCCCGCTCTGAAATCCTTATAAATCTTGAACTACCCGTACCTGGACCTTCTGAAGGCACTTGTTACTCTGCCAAACCTCCGCAGATACCAAGGATCTGGATTCTTTACCAACATAACTCACAGCAAAAGGGGAGATAGGAATCCGCCTTAATATAAAAAATATCAATTTTATTAACAAAAGCATTTAAAAACACTTCCACATTATATAGAAAATATTAATTGGTGCCATACAAAGATTCCAACATGTATCCCCCTTATTATTCTAGTCCTATGTGTTACCCCAATTAAGGAGCAAGAACAAATGTCAGTAAGGCGCAGTATACAAGTATATCCCTAAACAGTCCAATAGTCAAGGGTCCTACAGTCAAGATCCCTAAAAGCAGCACTTTTTTTACCCTAAATTAGTCGGTTCTGCACTGAGATATAATTCTGTATATACTGCCACTTCCTATATTAGTGAGGAGGCTGTCAACCTTCTACCCCTAATCGACCCGACGCGTTTCCCATTCAAATAGAAGGTTCTTCAGGGGTCATCAAAAAGTAGTATAGAGAAATACAATTAATTTATACATTATCCTCCAATCATACAGTGAATACAGACATAGTTTTTGTAATCTCCCCAAACAGAGTACATCAAACGAATGATCTTCAGATTGTACAAATGACTATTATAGTCTCCTCTGGTGCTGTCGTATCTTTAGTCTCCAAGAATTGCCAGGTAACACAGAGTTCCACAAAATATTAGCGTGGATATTACCGAACAGAGAATTCCCGTTATAGAAATATTTTACCAATTTTTGTCATCTCATTCGGGACAAGGCTGTATTTTCAAGGTGAATGATGGTGTCACCTATTAAAAACATGCCCATTCATAATTCCCCTTCAGCAAGCTTTTTCCTTTTCAGTGTCCGTGTAGATAAATGGACTAGAGTCCCCTCAGGTTGCAATTGGCATGTCCTGGTCCAAATAAGTTTAAAACTATATACCAGCATGTAGTTGGGGCTCCCTGTGTTGTTCAGAGCGTGCCCAGCCTCTGCAAAATCCACATGGAGACAGCGTTCACTCGTGAACGCTGTCTCCATGTGGATTTTGCAGAGGCTGGGCACGCTCTGAACAACACAGGGAGCCCCAACTACATGCTGGTATATAGTTTTAAACTTATTTGGACCAGGACATGCCAATTGCAACCTGAGGGGACTCTAGTCCATTTATCTACACGGACACTGAAAAGGAAAAAGCTTGCTGAAGGGGAATTATGAATGGGCATGTTTTATGACAAAAATTGGTAAAATATTTCTATAACGGGAATTCTCTGTTCAGTAATATCCACGCTAATATTTTGTGGAACTCTGTGTTACCTGGCAATTCTTGGAGACTAAAGATACGACAGCACCAGAGGAGACTATAATAGTCATTTGTACAATCTGAAGATCATTCGTTTGATGTACTCTGTTTGGGGAGATTACAAAAACTATGTCTGTATTCACTGTATGATTGGAGGATAATGTATAAATTAATTGTATTTCTCTATACTACTTTTTGATGACCCCTGAAGAACCTTCTATTTGAAGGGGAAACGCGTCGGGTCGATTAGGGGTAGAAGGTTGACAGCCTCCTCACTAATATAGGAAGTGGCAGTATATACAGAATTATATCTCAGTGCAGAACCGACTAATTTAGGGTAAAAAAAGTGCTGCTTTTAGGGATCTTGACTGTAGGACCCTTGACTATTGGACTGTTTAGGGATATACTTGTATACTGCGCCTTACTGACATTTGTTCTTGCTCCTTAATTGGGGTAACACATAGGACTAGAATAATAAGGGGGATATATGTTGGAATCTTTGTATGGCACCAATTAATTATTTCTATATAATGTGGAAGTGTTTTTAAATGCTTTTGTTAATAAAATTGATATTTTTTATATTAAGGAGTTTTTAGTCTGTGAACCAGTTTTGAGCTCTCCTTGTATTACATTTTTCGTGAGAAATTTTGTTTGAGATAGGAATCCGCACAACCGCAAAGGGGCCTAATCCAATATGACACTTGCGACCAACACCCCCACCCGTAGCATAGTTCTTGAAGCTGCAGCTAGACTGGGAAGGTATGCCTGCCTAGTACATGATTAGTCTCCCTCTTCAGTGAACCGCAACGGGGAGAGGTCAGGCCCAGAACCTGGGGAAGATGGTTGATGCAGCCACAAACAAGATGGCGGTCATCATCCTGTATTTGTACTGACTGAGCCCACTCTGTTATGTCTTTACTGCTGTAAATGTCTGCAATTCCACCCTTAATACACTAAGTGAACAAATGGGGAGACTAAAAAGGGACATTTGTTTTATTAAGCAGGAACTGCAAGGAGTTAATGAGCGGGTGGGAGAGCTGGAGGGACGAGGAAGTTCTGCAGAATAGAACATTTCTACAATAACCCGTGATCTTGGAAAGGCAGTGCATACGAGTATCATAGTATCTCACTGCAGATCAGTAAGGTTGATGACCTGGAAAATATGTTCCACAGAAATTACCTTCTCCTTGTGGGAGTCCCTGAGAGAGCAGTAGGCTAAAATTCTGCAGATTACTTTGAAGCACGGTTCCCCAAGGTTTTTGAGAAGAGGTGCGCTCTCCTCACTCTTTGCCGTTGAGAGGGCGTATAGGGTCCCTACCCGTCCTCCTCCACCTTGGGCACCTCCACGTCCCATCCTCATGGCTCTTGCATTTTAAAGACAGATTCTATTCTTCAGAGAGCTAGAGATCCTAAAAAACTCTCAATAGATGGAAGCAAGGTGCCATTTTCCCAGATTTCTCAGCTGAGGTGCAGCAAAAAGGGCACAGTTTCTAGATATTAAGAAGCGCCTGTGGGATTTGAAAATTCCATATTCTATGATGTTTCCCGCGAGGCTGAGAGTTCCTGATAATGAGAACACGATCCTCTTCGACTCCCCACCCACCGCATTATCCTGGATTGACTCTAACAAAAAAGCCTTCACCAGAAGCATTTCCTGACCCTCCCTGTTCCTAAATTATGGGTTACAGTTACCGAGCTACTGGTAGTAATGTTTTATTATGCTCTGACTGGTGTACTCATTACTGTGTGATTTTTGCTAAACATAGTACGGGTTACGTGCGCCTCTGCCCTGTGTGGTTTATAGTTTTGAATGTGCTGGGGATGGGGAGGAGGTGACTAAAAGATGCAGTTTTTACATATCTAAAGCCATTTCATCCAGCTATGTTATGTGTTTCTGGAACACGTGGTGAAAGATGAAGTGGACCTGATACACCGGCAGTGGAAAGCCCATCATGTCACTCCATGTACTTGACATATTCTAGAGGAGTGAGGGTTACTGCACAGATCCATCCCTTTCTCCTGGTGGATCCAGATGTTAGCCAAGTCTATATTTTTTAAGGAACGTCTTCGATCCGACTAGGGCAGGCACAATGAGTTCAGCATGGCAGTCGACGGAACCAGGAATTCCCAGCCAGTCTCCTACACTGGTACTTGCCAGGCCTCAAAATAAGTAGCCTCTGCGATCCAAAAAGGGCAGGCACAATTAGTTTAGCATGGCCATCAAAATGTTTGTATTTTCTGTACCATCAGTAATATAGAGTATATTATAGCTACACTACCCTACTCTGGGGATTCACTGAAATGCTTACTCACTTTTATTGATGCTCTCCTTGAGGTTCCAACTTTGTTGGGGACTTTAATATCTATTTGCATCCCCAGTGGGACAAATTGCACTCCAGTAATATTCCGGAGTATGTTTCGCCTACTGCACTTTCCAGAATATTGGATGAAATGGACTTTGCGGATCTCTGTCATAGAAGAAACCTTTTAACCAGGCGGTATTGTTGTTACTCAAGTACCCAATCCTGAATTGACTTGGCTAGCTATAATCCTCTAATTTTGCCCTACATACACATGGGTAACCAGCTGACCAGAAGTATATGTGATCACTTGCCGGTTCGGGATTGGTCAGCCATGGGAATTGTACACTTACTCACTGGGACTCCCTGGTGGCTGAATTCCTTTTTTTCGGCTGGTAGGGGGTTCTCCACATACAAATATACTTGAGTGTTTTATTAAAAATGATGGTTCTGCTGCTAAACATATAGTATGGGAGGCCATGAAGGTCTTTGTTTGAGGCTTATATGTAAGAGAAATTGGCACTTGAAAGACCAGAACAAGGGAAATTGCATAAACCCTTAGCGCCCGTTCCAATGATCCGGAGACACCGTCTTCCCTCCTGAAGAGTTGATACACACGGCATTTCTGGGGTGGTGCTCAAGTAGGGTCCAAAACCGTCTCAAGTAGATGTAGAAACTTGGCACTCAAGATAAATGTGAGTAGTGGTCTTTTATTGAGAAAAACTTGTAGGACCAGCACAAGCACAGACGTTTCAGTCAAAGACCTTTATCAGTGTGCGTGCAGAGGGTCCTCAGAAGGTATAGCAACTGGCGTAGTCAGGTATGTGCATTGCCACATAGACAGCGGTGGACACCGCGTCATACCTGACTACGACTAGCCCAGATGCAAAATAAAAAGGCCCCTGGGCTTGATGGCTTACCAGGAAAATTATTCAAGGAATATGCTCCTTTAATGTTGCCTCGATTACTGATGGTGATTGAAGAGGCCGAGAGACAAGGTTATCTATGAGGGAAGCAATAATAGTTCTTATTTTAAACCCTGGAAAGTACCCCTCCATATCGGAATCATACCGTCCTACCTCTCTCCTACCAGAAGACGTTAAACTATTTGCAGAGGTATTGTCTAATAGACAACCTCAAATCAGTTGTACACGGAGAGCTGACGGGATTTGTCCCACATAAATCTACATCGATAAACCATAGACTCTTCTACATGGGATTACAGTTCTGAGGGATTGAGGAGACGATAAAGGGTAACACCTGGTGTCGCCTCCCATTGACGGTTATTGGTAGACCTAAGCTAATAAAGATGGTGCTGATGCCACCGGTCGTGTATCTGCTGCCTAATGACCGGATCTGCATTCATATGCCGATTTTTGAAAATTAATACTTCATTCATAGAACTTATTTGAAAAAAAAGAAAGGCTGATGATGGATTAGCCATACCTAACCCATGGTTTCATTATATTGCGTCTCAGATGCAACATTTTCGGGGATGGGGGAAGGATGGACTATATGATGCAGGAGGCTGTTTGTTAAAGGAGGGCATGAGGTAGTAGTCTCCAGTGCGATCTATGGAAGTGGGACACCTGCAAGTAAATAAAGTGAGGCAGACAACCTTGACCATGATTTTTAAGGTCAGGGATAGAGGCAAACATTTGCTTGGAATCATGGGATGCACGGAATATTTACCTCTTTGGCATAATACAGGTTTACAGAGATAAAAAAACGCCTATACTATAAGGTGTGGGAGGAGAGAGATGTAGATCTGATATCCCAGATCCTTCAAAACAATATTCTAAATAGTTTTGAACAAATTCAATCAGAGTTTGTGGTCCAGCATAGAAGGAATGCATATGGGAGGCAGGTAGACACGTCTGGCATCAGGACGGATATATTGGAACAGTCGCCTATGCTATCACTATCTGATGGTCAGAGGTTGTCCCAAATGTATCTCCTTTATAGAGTATACAGAACTTCTAGTATATATGGGGGTTAGAACTGATACCCTGTGTCCCAGATGTGGCCGAGACTATGCACGCCTCATTCATATGGTATAGGATTGCACAAATATAGTGAGTACTGGGAAGATATCCTGATCCTAATAAAAAAAAAAAGTACACAATATTATGTTGCAACCGGATCCAAAAATTTTGGGTTTGTTGAAGGGAGGAACCGTCCAGACCGCTCGTATATTATTGGATGTTTTGTATAAGGCTAGAAAACTCCTGGCTTATACTGGTTAGCTTCAACCCCCTGCCCCAAACTATTGGAGAATTGAAAACTAAAATCAATAATTTATTGTAACTAGAAAGAAGTGTCTACCTGAAAAGAAATACTGTACATAAAGTCCATAAGATCTGGGGTATGTGGATTGACACATCGTGACTACCGCCCCCCACCTTGATTCGCAACCAGATGATGGAGCAATTCATACCTAGTCTGCGGTGAACCATTAGATGTGAGAGCAAAGGAGGCTTATTTGTTATAACGTTCAATTTTATTGTGACGGGTCTTACTGGTTTGGCTCACATTTTTAGGCTATGTGCGCACGTAGCATTTATCCCTACAGAAATTTCTGCAGCGATTTGAACAGCACACGTGCGCTTCAAATCGCTGCAGAAAGAGTCCGTAATGAAAAAAAAAAAGCCGATTCCATGCGTTCTGAGTGCAGCCCCTCCCATAGACAGAGCGGGGGCTGCATGCAGAGCGCAGGAAAGAAGTGACATATCACTTCTTAAAACGCGCGCTTCGGGCAGTAGCTGAAGCGCTGCGCTCTAATACGCCATGTGCGCACATCTCCTGCATAATCTTCATAGATTATGCAGGGGACGCAGGACGCATGCAGTTACGCTGCGGTGCAGATCGCAGCGTAACTGCATGCAAATACGCAACGTGCGCACACAGCCTTATGCTGCACAGATTAACAAGGAGAGAGGGGAGCCAGCACGATCTGAAATTGGCATGCATCATATAAAAAGTGAAAATTCACAGATTTATTCCAACTGTACTATAATAAAAAAATGAGATTTTTAGCAAATAATTGATCAATTTTTTGAGCCACCCCTGCCAACGTCACGGCAAATCTCAATAGGGGGGTCCTACTCTACATTCTGTATTTCATGTGCCATGCGGCCTCCTAGATAAAGTTAAAAGCAGAACCATAATGGAGCACACATACCTGTAACCTGTATATAACCGCTTCTATGTTGCAAAAAAGGCACTTGTGGATAGAGACCAGCCCAGGTCCCAGCATGTGGAGCAAGCTCTGCACCATACCAGGACTATATCAGAACTGACCCTCCCAGTGCCAGACAGCAACCATTGATAAAGGCGGACCAGATCCAAGATGGTGCTTAATTAACATTGCCTGTGGAAAGGGGTGAGGTAACTGAATCTGAACAGCTACCAACAGGAGGAATACATAGCAAACCAAAATCAGGCGTGCATAGCATGGTGGTGACCGGCCACCAGAATTTGTAGCATAACTACGACCAAACAGAGAGAGAGGGGAGCCAGCACGATCTGAAATTGGCATGCATCATATAAAAAGTGAAAATTCACAGATTTATTCCAACTGTACTACAATAAAAAAAAAAAAATTGAGATTTGCCGTGACGTTGGCAGGGGTGGCTCAAAAAATTGATCAATTATTTGCTAAAAATATCATTTTTTTATTATAGTACAGTTGGAATGAATCTGTGAATTTTCACTTTTTAAATGATGCATGCCAATTTCAGATCGTGCTGGCTCCTTTTTTTCACAGATTAACAAGGATGATTACATAACATGATGAAAGGCTTTGTGAGAAATGTAACATGTGACTGTTGTATGTAAGCCTAATTTTACAGCATTTTTTCTGTATCTAAATGTGTTTTAAAGGGAACCTGTCACCAAATTTGACCCCTATAAGCTGCGGCCACCATTAGTGAGCCCTTATATATAGTATTCTAGAATGATGTATATAAGAGCCCAGGTCGCTGTGTAGAACGTAAAAATCACTTTATAATACTCACCTAAGGGGCATTGCGGTGCAGACTGGTTGGATGGGTGTCTCCGTTCTCTGGTCCGGCACCACCTCTTTTGGCCATCTTTATCCTTCTTCTGAAGCTGGGGTACATGATTCATCCTACGTCATCCACACAGGCTGACACTGGGGTCCTGCGCAAGCACACTTTGATCTGCCCTGAGCAGGGTAGATCAAAGTATTGTAGTGCCCCTGCACAGGACCTCAATGGCGGCTATTGTGGATGACGTAGGACGCGTCATGCACCCTGGCTTCAGGAGAAGGAGGATAATGATGGCCAAAAGAAGAGGCGCCAGACTCTGAGAATGGAGACACCCATCCAACCAGTCTCCACTGCACCGCCCGTTAGGTGAGTATTATAAAGTGTTTATGTTCTGCACAGCGGCCTGGGCTCTTATATATAGCATGTTAGAAAGCTGTATATAAGAGTTCAATGGTGGTGGCCGCAGCTTATAGTCACCAAATCTGGTGACAGGTTCCCTTTAAAAGTTCAAATTTTGTTCACTAAAAATGAATCTGTCTAAAAAAATGTAATTCACTGAAGTAGAATAGGGAGGTAATGGATATATTGTTAGTGTTCCTCTGCAGCAGGTGTAGTGTGACGTAGAACTTTACAGCACACACATTATGTACACTCTCTCCAGCACACACTTATACACCACACTGTTGAATACACAGCACATGTACACAACTCTGCTACATCATCAGAAAAACGGCTCTACTACATCAGTGGAAACACACAGCTCTGCTACATCAACTAACTTACAACTTTATGAAATCAACGTAGTGGTGAGGTTACCTTTACAGTATCTCACCAGTGCTACCATATTGTGTGTACACGTAGCAGTGTCATGTGTGGACATATAAGCACCACTCCAGGGTTTAGTTTTATTTCAGCACTAGAGTGGTGCTTTAAATGTAAGTCCCCTGCCCTGGCGATTATACTCCCCCCTTCATCTTCAATTTTCTTACCATGTCTCCGTTCGATCTCTAGCAATTTGTGACCTACTGGCAGCTCCAGTGTTTCATGGAGTGTACTGGAGGTCACAACTCAATACAATCCTATGAGGACCTCATTCTGGCCTTGACATGTATTGGGAGCTTGTGATGTATCTTCTGATTTCTGGTCAGTCAAAAGTTAGTCACAAGCTGGCGCCGCGGGACCGGAGTGACTCTGATAAAAAGTGAAGACGCCTTAGGGTGAGTATAAGACCGCTGGATCATGGCAGGGACCTTAGATTAATAGCACCACTCCAACGCTGACAAAACAAAACGCTGGAGTGATGCTTTTAATGGTGTACTCGTGCCATATGGAGCCAATTTACTATAAAAATGAACAAATTTTCAAATGCATATCATTTCTATATGGCATATTCTCATCATTTGTTACTATTGGTTATGGAGTGGAGGCTTCAGGTTAGATCATGTACCAGTGCCCCGGATATGTAGGTAAAGTAATAATGCCCAAAGAATGCCAGTATATTGACTTGGGTACAGGTAGGTAGCTCTCTAGTGATATTACCCTTTCTCTGGTATCATGGGGATGGAGTGAGGCCGATCATCTCTGGCAGGTAGTGACTTCTCCTTTTTCTTTATCGTTCCTTTGAGAGACCCAGACCATGGGTGTTTAGCTTCTGCCTCCGGAGGACACACAAAGTACTACACTTAAAAGTGTAGCTCCTCCCTCTGAGCTTATACACCCCCTGGTGAGCAGACCCAGCCAGTTTATCGCTTTGTGTTTAGGAGGCATACATCCACACATGCATTCTCATATGATTTTTTCCTTTTGGAATGAGTTTGAAGAACTGCGGGTCCACGTCTGGACCCCCGGCATGTCCCTTCTCACCCCACTGTGTCGGCGGTGTTGTAAGGTTGATTTCCTAGGCTGGAGCCTTACATGCCGTGCTCCTTCACCATCCCTCCTGGGCTCTGGCTTGAAGTGGGAACCAGCACTGTCTCCATGCCTGGCAGGAGACCGGTCTCCATCCGCAGCCCTTCAGGACTCTGCTGGACCAGAGCACTCATCCCCAGGGACCTGGCCCTGCGTCTCAGCAGCTAAGTACCTGAGACGTTTATATTTGGGGGTCCCTGTGCTTTATTGTTTGGGGAGAGTGTGCTTACTGTATTTACTGACATTTCCGGCGGGTTCTCTAGCTGTCGCCCGAGAACCGCGCCGATGGTGCCTGCGTGTCGGCCTCGCCACTCAAATTTAGGCCCCGGCTTCGCCGGAGGCCTAGTTTCGTTTCACTGCCCTCGCATGTCACTCATGCAGAGGGACAGGCTCGGCTCCTCCCGGCGGCCGTTCTGCACAGGGGAGGGACACTCCCCACTGCTGTGCGTGTCTCCTCCCCTGTAGGTCTCTATAGCCCTCCAGATCCCGCTCTTCATGCAAGTCCCGCCCCCTCTCTTCGCTCCGGCGGCCATTTTCTCAGAGTTCACTCAGCGCTGGTCTGCGTTCTGCATCCCTGCTGAGGTGCTGTGTTTGGGGGTCCGTGCTTCGGGATCTGGAGGGCACACAACACCGCTCCGGCGGTCTGGTAAGCCACAACCGGTCTCTGGTTGTGGACCTCTGTATATACTCTCTGGGGTTCATTCTCTGGCAGAGCCCCCACTCCAGCAGCATGTCTCACACGAGGAGCAAGGCTCCAAAGCTTTATGCTGTATGCGCTGCATGTAAGCTCCTGCTGCCTGAACCGAGCACCTATCCACATTGTGATGCCTGCTCTACCTTGACGGTGCCACAGCCTGGAGTCTCTCCCCCAGTGGTCTCTCAGGCTGCTCCTGCTCCTGTGGCTGAGCCCCCGGCTTGGGTAGAATCCTTTTCTAGGTCTATCTCCCAGTCTTTTGCTGAGTCCATGGGACTTCTGTCCAGGACTTTGCTGAATATGCATCAGCCCCCTTCACAGGGTGCCTCTGCTGTTAGGGGTCTGTCAGGACCGGGGCTCACAGAGGATTCATCATCAGGTCCCAGACCCCGTCCTTCTGAGAAGAGACGCAGGGTTCCCTCTCCCTCCTCCTCCCGCAGCTCTGATTGAAGAGCTGACTCGCAGGATGAGGAGGATGCCTTTACAGGGGGCTCGGAGGTTAACTCCATGTACCCTATTGATCTGTCCGAAAGTGACTCAGATCTTAGTGACTTGATTGCGTCCATTAATTCTGTACTGGATCTCAATCCGCCAGTATCAGAGGAGCAACCCTCTCTGGCAGAAAAGCACCAGTTTACCTCGCCTAAGAGGGCAAAGAGTGTGTTCTTTAACCACTCCAGTTTTCAGGCCGCTGTGACCAAGCCCAGGGCCTGTCCTGACAAACGCTTCCCAAAGCGTGGTTCTGATGACCGTTTTCTCTTTCCACCTGAGGTGGTCAAGGAGTGGGCTCAGTCCCCAAAGGTAGACCCCCCGGTGTCTAGGCTCTCAGCCCGGACCGTTGTGTCGGTGGCTGATGGCACCTCCCTTAAGGATTCCACTGACCGCCAGATTGACCTTCTGGCCAAATCCGTATATGAAGCGGCGGGGGCCTCGTTTCCCCCGACTTTTGCAGCAGTGTGGGCTCTCAAAGCCATCTCTGCTTCTCTAGAGGAGATGCATTCCCTCACCAGGGAATCTATGCCCGAAATGGTTGCCTTGACTTCCCAAGCTTCAGCTTTTTCATCCTATGCCATGTCTGCCAAGCTGGAGGCTTCTCACCGCACTGCGGTGGCTTCGGCTAATTCCCTCGCTATCTGCAGGATCTTGTGGCTTCGAGAGTGGAAGGCAGATGCTTCTTCAAAGAAGTACCTTGCTGGGCTCCCTTTTGCTGGGTCCCGGCTGTTCGGAGAACAGCTGGATGAAATTATTAAGGAAGCTACTGGCGGGAAGAGTACTTCCATGCCACAAACCAAAGCCAGGAAACCTGCCCAGGGTAGGAATCAGTCGAGGTTTCGCTCCTTTCGTTCCTCCAAGTGGTCGTCCTCTAAGCCCTCGGCCTCGTCCACTAACTCAGCCAAGGACCAGAAATCCAACTGGCGCCCAAAAACGCATCCACAGAAGACCGCAGGAGGTGCTGCCACTAAGGCAGCCTCCTCGTGACTATCTGCCCGCTCCGGCAACGTCCTTAGTCGGTGGCAGGCTCTCCCACTTTGGCGACGCTTGGTTTCAACACGTCTCTGATCAGTGGGTGAGAGATATCATCTCCCACGGCTACAGGATAGAATTCTCTTCCAGCCCGCCAAACAGATTTTTTCTCTCAACTCCCCCCAGCTCCAAGGCCGCCGCCTTCTCTCAGGCCGTGGCATCCTTGCAGGCCAACGGAGTAATTGTACCGGTTCCCGCCCGGGAATGGTTCAGAGGTTTCTACTCAAATCTCTTCCTAGTCCCCAAAAAGGACGGTACCTTCCGGCCCATCCTGGATCTCAAGCTTCTCAACAAGCATGTTCAGGTGCGGCACTTTCGCATGGAGTCTCTGCGATCAGTCATTGCCTCAATGACCCAAGGGGATTTCCTGGCGTCCATCGACATCAGAGATGCCTATCTGCATGTGCCAATTGCAGTTTCACACCAGCGTTGGCTACGTTTTGCAATCGGAGAAGATCATTTCCAATTTGTGGCTCTCCCCTTCGGGTTGGCCACAGCCCCTCGGGTATTCACCAAGGTCATGGCAGCAGTGATTGCGGTTCTGCACTTAAAGGGTTGGCAGTGATTCCTTACCTGGACGACCTTCTAGTCAAGGCTTCATTCAGCGCAGACTGTCAGCGGAGTGTCACGCTCACTCTCGCCACTCTAGCCCAATTCGGGTGGCTGGTCAATCTGCCCAAATCCACTCTGACTCCGACCCAGAGTCTCACGTACCTAGGGATGCAGTTCGAGACTTTGCCGACACTTGTGAAGTTGCCCTTAGTCAAACAGCAGTCCCTCAAACTGGCGGTGCGCTCTCTGCTGAGGCCCCGCCGTTATACCCTCAGGCGTCTGATGCAGGTGCTGGGTCAAATGGTGGCGTCAATGGAGGCTGTTCCCTTTGCCCAGTTCCATCTGCGCCCCCTGCAGCTGGACATTCTCCGCTGTTGGGACAAGCGGCCTTCCTCCTTACACAAGTTAGTGGCTCTGTCGCCACAGACCAGGAGCTCTCTTCAGTGGTGGCCCCTCTCTCTGTCCCAGGGGCGCTCCTTCCTGGCCCCGTCCTGGGTGATCCTCACCACGGATGCTAGTCTATCTGGCTGGGGAGCGGTATGTCTCCACCACAGAGCGCAGGGCACTTGGACTCCGTCCGAGTCAGCCCTTTCAATCAATGTGCTGGAAACCAGAGCCGTGCTTCTAGCTCTCCTAGCTTTTCATCACCTGTTGGCGGGCAGGCACATTCGAGTCCAGTCAGACAACGCGACAGCGGTTGCCTACATCAATCACCAAGGCGGGACATGCAGCCGCCTGGCAATGTTGGAGGTACAACGCATCCTTCAATGGGTGGAGGACTCCAAGTCCACCATATCCGCAGTCCACATCCCAGGCATGGAAAACTGGGAGGCAGATTATCTCAGCCGTCAAACCGTGGACGGTGGCGAGTGGTCCCTGCACCCGGCAGTGTTTCAGTCAATCTGCCGCAAATGGGGCACTCCGGACGTGGACCTAATGGCATCCCGTCACAACAACAAAGTTCCTGTTTACGTGGCTTGCTCCCACGATCCTCAGGCATTCGCCGCGGACGCTCTGGTTCAAGACTGGTTCCAGTTTCGTCTGTCCTACGTGTTTACCCCTCTAGCTCTCTTGCCCAGAGTCCTGCGCAAGATCAGAATGGAGGGCCGTCGAGTCATCCTCATTGCACTGGACTGGCCCAGGCGAGCTTGGTATCCAGACCTGCTCCATCTGTCCGTAGAGATGCCGTGGCATCTCCCGGACCGTCCAGACCTACTTTCGCAAGGTCCGTTTTTCCGCCTGAATTCTGCGGCTCTCAAATTGACGGCGTGGCTCTTGAGTCCTGGATTTTGACGGCTTCTGGTATTCCTCCTGAAGTCATCTCCACTATGACTCGGGCCCGTAAGTCTTCCTCCGCTAAGATCTATCACAGGACTTGGAGAATTTTCCTGTCCTGGTGTCGCTCTACCGACCATCCTCCTTGGCCTTTCTCCTTGCCAACCCTTCTGTCTTTTCTACAGTCCGGTCTGCAGCTAGGACTGTCCCTCAACTCTCTCAAGGGACAATTCTCAGCTTTGTCAGTTCTGTTCCAGCGGCGTCTCGCTCGGCTGGCTCAGGTCCGCACCTTCATGCAGGGCGCGTCTCACATCATTCCGCCTTACCGGCGGCCCTTGGATCCCTGGGACCTTAATTTGGTTCTCACGGTTTTGCAGAAACCCCCCTTTGAGCCTCTTAGGGAAGTTTCTTTGTACCGTCTTTCACAGAAAGTGGCCTTTCTGGTGGCCATAACTTCCCTTAGGATAGTCTCTGATTTGGCTGCGCTCTCTTCGGAGTCACCTTTTTTGGTTTTTCATCAAGACAAGGTGGTTCTCCGTCCGACTCCGGACTTTCTTCCTAAGGTGGTCTCTCCTTTCCACCTTAACCAGGACATTACCCTACCTTCCTTTTGTCCGGCTCCTTTTCATCGCTTTGAAAAAGCGCTGCATACTCTGGATCTGGTGCGTGCTCTCCGGATCTATGTGTCTCG
Source organism: Anomaloglossus baeobatrachus (assembly GCF_048569485.1). Classification (NCBI taxonomy): domain Eukaryota; kingdom Metazoa; phylum Chordata; class Amphibia; order Anura; family Aromobatidae; genus Anomaloglossus; species Anomaloglossus baeobatrachus. The sequence goes on from NC_134361.1 coordinate 87,275,718, forward strand.
CACCGCTGCACTTAGGCGGTGCACTTCTCTTTTTGTGCTAACCACAGGTCGGCGCAAGGGCCTCTCTGCTTCTAAGCCGACCTTAGCCCGTTGGATTAGATCGACCATTTCGGACGCCTACCGAGTACTCAGGTGCCTCCCCCGCCGGGGATCAAGGCACATTCGACCAGAGCTGTCGGTGCGTCTTGGGCTTTCAGGCACCAGGCTACGGCTCAACAAGTCTGTCAGGCTGCCACTTGGACTAGCCTGCATACCTTCTCGAAGCACTACCAAGTGCATGCTCATGCTTCGGCAGATGCGAGCTTGGGCAGACGCATCCTTCAGGCGGCGGTCGCCCATTTGTGAAGTTAGGTTCTGCCTATTTCTTAGTTTTTTCTGTTTATTTCCCACCCAGGGACTGCTTTGGAACGTCCCATGGTCTGGGTCTCCCAAAGGAACGATAAAGAAAAAGAGAATTTTGTTTACTTACCGTAAAATTCTTTTTCTTATAGTTCCGTATTGGGAGACCCAGCACCCTCCCTTTTGCCTGTTGGCAATTTTCTTGTTCCGCGTGTTATCACCGGCTGTTGTCGTGGACAGAGTCTCCGGTTGTTCCGGCTCTTGCTCTGTTCTACTTGTGGGTGGCTATTCTCCTTCAGCTTTTGCACTAAACTGGCTGGGTCTGCTCACCAGGGGGTGTATAAGCTCAGAGGGAGGAGCTACACTTTTAAGTGTAGTACTTTGTGTGTCCTCCGGAGGCAGAAGCTAAACACCCATGGTCTGGGTCTCCCAATGCGGAACTATAAGAAAAATAATTTACGGTAAGTAAACAAAATTCTCTTTTTTCCATTTTAGCTATTCGTTTTTGTGACCGGTGCCAGGTGGTAAAGCCTGATCGCTGCCATCATTGCTCCGTCTGTGGGATGTAAGTAAAACCAATATCAATTCATATATTTTTTTTTTAATTTCCCTTTTATTTTCTTTCTATAGTCATTCAAAAGAGGCTAGAAAGATGGAAGACTGAGGAATTAGATGATTTATTCTACAGTAAGACGTAGTTTAACTGCTTCCGGCCTTATGGTTTCTTGAGTACAGGAAAGGCTCAAAGTCACAATCATTTTGCCGATAACTCATGAGAGCCTAGATGCCAATATACCGGCAGTACACAATGATTGGTGGCCTACAGCAATGTGCAATCTCAAAAATGTAATAATGCAGATCCTGCCACAGAAGGGACAATTTAAAAAATAGTCCGAGTCTGGTGGATGGCAGCAGGATAAGATGAGTCAGTTCAGCCCCTTTAGGCCGCTTTACACGCAGCGACATCGCTAATGCGATGTCGTTTGGGTCACGGAATTCGTAACGCACATCCGGCCTCGTTAGTGACGTCGTTGTGTGTGAAACGTACGAGCGACCGCTAACAAGCAAAAATACTCACCTTATCGTTGCTCGTTGACACAGTGCTCCATTCCCAAATATCGTTGCTGTTGCAGGACGCAGGTTGTTCGTCGTTCCTGCGGCAGCACACATCGCTATGTGTGACACAACAGGAACGAGGAACCTCACCTTACCTGCGGCCGCCCGCAATGAGGAAGGAAGGAGGTGGGTGGGATGTTACGTCCCGCTCATCTCCACCCTTCAACTTCGATTGGGCGGCCGCTTAGTGACGTCGCTGTGACGCCGAACGCACCACCCCCTTAGAAAGGAGGCGGTTCGCCGGTCACAACGACGTCGCTAGGCAGGTAAGAAGTGAGACGGGTCCGAGCAATTTTGTGCGCCCTGGGCAGCGATTTGCCCGAGACGCCCAACCGATGGGGGTGGCCTTTATGTCACGGGGGGACTGGCAGATTAGGACCAGGGGTATATATCCCAATCGCCAGTCGGGGCCCACCGTGCTCCAGATGGTAATGGAGCTGCTGGCACCCTGTGGGTTAGGCGGAGACTATAGAGCTGGATGGCTCTGAGATAACTCAAGGAACCGGTCACGTGTGTAGGGACACGTCAGACCGGACGACAACCCAGTTAGCGTTTCGGTGGAGCGGACGCTACTCCAACCACGTGTGTAACAACACGTCAGGCCGGATGGTAACCAGTTAGCGTTGACCGAGAAGACCCTGTCGGCCACGTGTGTAAGACACGTCAGGCCGAGCGGTCCTCCGATTAGCGTTTCTGGCCACCACTCGACTGGCCACGTGTGTAAAGGACACGTCAGACCAGGTAGTCGCACCAGCAGCATTTGACTGGGAAGCCGAGGAGGATAATTGGGTTCACACACCCAATCCAGGAACACCCTGCTAACTTCACAGGGGTTGTGGGGTGCGCTGTCCATGCGCGTAGGGGGCACAACCGGACAGGTGGCGCAGCAGGTATTCTGTCCGTGTGCGTAGGAGGCACAACTGAACAGGTGATGCCGCAGCCCAGTTAACGCCACTGGACTGCTCTAGCACAACAGGAATGGTAGCAAGGAAGCACGGCGCCTGACCCTCATGTGCTGAGCCACGAATCTTGGCGTGACAGGCACCGTTCGCCTAGCCCTACCTACCGCTTCCAACAAGGCTTATGCCACCAAGAACTCTAAATGAAGACTGCGCACCTCCATGTTGTCTCCAGCCCTTTTTATAACCTGGGTCCGCCCCAAACCCAGGGTGGAACCACCAAGGTCCAATAGCAGAGTGCCATGTCATCAGTGACGTCACATGCGACCTATCCGGAACCGCCACGTCATTGATGACCTCATGGCAGCCACGCCCCAAACACTTCACCAGTCATCGTCTGACGACCAATGGTGAGGTGCCAGATCATAGGGGCGGGCCTCTGCGAGCCAGTCCGGAGTTGCCACGTCATCAGGACACCTGACACCCTCTGCCCTATCAGGGCCTGCCACCTCACGGACATGCTCAGTGAGGTCCTTACCGGACCTAGCCTCTGATGCACTAAGTGCCTGAGCATGCTCAGTTGGCACATCCCAGAACTTAGACACAGCACGAAGTCCAAGTACCTGTGCAAAGAGGCTGTTAGGGTTAATTGTGGGAGCATGCTCAGTAGCCTGAACTGAGGACTTAGTCTCAGACATAACACAATCAGGCTGAGCATGCTCACTAGGCAAAACACCAGGCTTAGACTCTGGCTGGGGTAAATCGGCGCACGCATGCGCACTAGCTGCCTCTACACACTTAGCCGTGGTGGAAGGAGCAGCCAACTGGACGACCCGAGGCACGGCCAAGAACGGCAGCCGCCGCCTGGGCGCAACAGGAACCGCAGCAGGCTGCTTGCGGCTATGGCGGCGCCGGTTCGTAACACTTTAGTCAAGGCCACTGGTGATATACCGGGGGTTTCTGTATCCCTGTCAGACACGACCTCTTCCAATGTTTCTTGCACATTTATGGCTTGTTGGTCACTAGAGGATCCTGGCCACCAAAGCATGTGCCCCATACCGGCTTCTTGACATCCATGTCCCGGGACAAGTCTTGTATAAGGAGACGCACCAATGTGTATATTGTAGCATAAGTAGGTTGCCTGCCTTGTGTTTTAAATGCATGTTTTGGGGTTTTGTTTTGTTTTTTTTTCATGAATTCTATGCTGTCTGTTGTTTTTTGGGGGTTTTTTGGTCTTACTTTTCCTTTTGCAAGGTCATTGACAATTTACTCAGCGTGTTCCGTTTCTTGCGTGCAAGTTTGACTTTTTGTCTCCATCTTGTACAGGTGTGTCTTGAAAATGGATCATCATTGTCCTTGGTAATGTATTATTCCTTTTCTAATATCTATAATATACTTAATAAATGACACACCTTTTACAGAAGAAGGGGCATTATAGATAAAGCTTCCTTCAGATTCTGTACTGAAGAGATAAAGAAGAGATTTTTACATTCAGTTTTTTACAATTTTTAGGTTGTAGCCGGGTTTTGATTAGATAAGTGCACTCTTAATTTCACTTTGTGAACAGGGCCCTATTTAATATGGATAAACTATGCAGTAGGAGTGCAGTATAGGACTAGTCCATGACATTGCGGCTTGTCATGGACACAGTGTATAAACTCATACAGCTGCTGTAAGCCAAATTCAGACATCAGGGAAATCAGGTCCAAGTAGAGGCCGTCATGTCTAGACCAGTGCTGTGTGTTGGGTTCACCGTGTGTTCTTGGATGTCTGGATTCAAACTTTGTAAATCCATTAAAGATTGATTTTGGATCGGCACCAGTTTTTTTGTTTTTATTGTAGATTGATGGCAAAAATTGCTAATTTACAGCAGAGTGTTAAATATTTTAGGTAAGGGCATATGTACACTGCCTTGCGAAAGTATTCAGCCCTCTTGAATTTTTCAACCTTTTCCCACATTTCAGGCTTCAAACATAAAGATAAAAATGTTAATGTTATGTTGAAGAATCAACAACAAATGGGACACAATTGTGAAGGTGAACAAAATGTATTGCTTATTTTAATTTTTTTTAAAAAAAACAAAACTGAAAATTGGGGCGTGCAATATTATTCGTCTCCTTTAAGTTAATACTTTGTAGCGCCACCTTTTGCTGTGATTACAGCTGCAAGTCACTTGGGGTATCAGTTTTGCACATCGAGAGACTGAAATTCTTGCCCATTCTTCCTTTGCAAACAGCTGGAGCTGAGTGAGGTTTGATGGAGAGCGTTTGTGAACAGCAGTTTTCAGCTCTTTCCACAGATTCTCGATTGGATTCAGGTCTGGACTTTAACTTGGCCATTCTAACACCTGGATACGTTTATTTGTAAACCATTCCATTGTAGATTTTGCTTTGTTTGGGATCATTGTCTTGTTGGAAGACAAATCTCCGTCCCAGTCTCAGGTCTTTTGCAGACTCCAACAGGTTTTCTTCAAGAATGGTCCTGTATTTCGCTCCATCCATCTTCCCATCAATTTTAACTATCTTCCTTGTCCCTGCTGAAGAAAAGCAGTGCCAAACCATGATGCTGCCACTACCATGTTTGACAGTGGGGATGGTGTGTTCAGGGTGATGAGCTGTGGTGTTTTTACGCCCAACATATCGTTTGGCATTTGTGCCTAAATAGTTTGATTTTGGTTTCATCTGACCAGAGCACCTTCTTCCACATGTTTGGTGTGTCTCCCAGGTGGCTTGTGGCAAACTTTAAACAACACTTTTTATGGATATCTTTGAGAAATGCCTTTCTTCTTGCCACTCTTCCATGAAGGCCAGATTTGTGCAGTGTACGACTGATTGTTGTCCTGTAGACAGACTCTCCAACCTCAGCTGTAGATCTCTGCAGTTCATCCAGAGTGATCATGGGCCTCTTGGCTGCATCTCTGATCAGTCTTCTCCTTGTTTGAGATGAAAGTTTGGATGGACGGCCAGGTCTTGGTAGATTTGCAGTGGTATGATACTCCTTCCATTTCAATATGATGTTTAAAGTTGTGGAAATCTTTTTGTAACCAAATCTGGCTTTAAACTTCTCCACAACAGTATCACGGACCTGCCTGTTGTGTTCCTTGGTCTTCATGATGCTATCTGTGCTTTATACAGAACACTGAGACTATCACAGAGCAGGTGCATTTATACGGAGACTTGATTACACACTTGTGGCTTATATTTAGCATCATCAGTCATTTAGGACAACATTGGATCATTCAGAGATCTTCAATGAACTTCTGGAGTGAGTTTGCTGCACTGAAAGTAAAGGGGACGAATAATATTGCACGCCCCAATTTTCAGTGTTTTTTATTTTTTCAAAAGTTTAAAATAAGCAATACATTTCGTTCAACTTCACAATTGTGTCCCACTTGTTGTTGATTCTTCACCATAAATTTTAAATTTTTATTTTTATGTTTGAAGCCTGAAATTTGGGAAAAGGTTAAAAAATTCAAGTGAGCCAAATACTTTTGCAAGGCACTGTCTATACACTGGAGATCAAAATAAAAGAACAATGTATGATCACTTGATTTTTTTCAGAAATAACGTAATCCACATTGATCAACATTTAGGAGGAGAACAAAGGAGGTTTTTTTGTGATAATAGAAATTTTCTTTTTTTTCTCAAGAATTTTTTTCTCTTATTTTTCATATGTGAATTAGGGCATACACAATAAAAAACAGATGACACACATATTCAAAGGGTATGAAAAGTGAAAAAGATTAAAACCTAGCAATACCAGGGAGCGAACGAAGGTGCATTAAGGTCATAGTCACATAGTAGTTAACCATTGATGTTAATATTCCTTTCAAGGGCAAAGATGTAATCAGTAAAGTGCTACGTGCAACCAATAGCAATAATAGGGAAACCTACAATAAATTAAGGAAAAAGGCAATAGTCATCCTCATAAAAGTGCTAAAGTGTGACATAGAAGCTTCATAATAAGCCAAAGCGTATTTAACATAGAGTGAATCTTAGTTAAAATTAATGTAAACATTCCTGTCAAAAATAAAAAAAATAATACAGTGCTATGTGCAAAACAGTAGCAGCAATGAAGAGGTAGATGGGACTATGAAATGCAAAAAGAATGACATGGGTTCTCCTAATTTAAATGCTGGAGTATAATGTAGCAGCTTTATAAAAGTGAATGTAGTGGACCCAAACAAAGGTTGCATTCCCAAATAAATCCAATAAATCGTTTGCTCTAAATACTGAAGTCCTAGTAGAAGGTCCGCTGTGCCGACCAACGTACGTTTCACCTGCGGGGGTTAAGTGTCCCCACACATGGTTTCTTCAGGGCGCCACAAAGCATTCAACTGCCATAAAGCCATGACGACATCCTGCAGCGGTCGCTTCGTACACCGGACGCTATCACGGAGTGGTCTGTGTGCCTGCAGACTGCAAGAAGCAGCTGGTGGCACCGCGGGCATCGAGTAGAGGTGAGAATATCTTTTATTGTGTGTAAACAACGGTAGTAAAGCCATGATGGCACCGTGCACCTCCGTGTAATACGACACCCAGCGTATAAGACGATCTCAGACTTTTAAGAAGATTTTCAGGGGTTAAGAAGTCGTCTTATACGCCGGAAAATACGGTATGTGCTTTGCAATAAATTCAATTTATGAAATAAGCTTAAAATACTGTGAGTTTCCTCATGTTAGGATATAATCTCATAGGACTAAACAATGACCTTAACATTTAGGAAACTGTGTGTTCTCTACTTTTGATCTCTAGTGTACATGTGGAAGAATTGGGGTAAGATTTGGTAAAGAAGGAGAAAAAGCATTCTGTTATGCATCAGTTTTTTGACCAAGCAACCCTCAGTTTCCCACAGTAGACATTTATCCACAGGATAGTTCAATCTCGGGGACCTTCAACAATCACTAGGGTCCCTAGCCCCTCATTCCTTCTCACTGTATGATCCGTGAGGAAGATTTTGAAGTGAGGGGAGAAGAATGCGTGGTGCAGAACCAGCGAGGTTCTACATGACCATCTTCTATGATTTTGGTTATCCTCTCAAATCTTCCAAAAATACAGTTTGGTCATACCATGTAAATCTATGACGTTTAACAAGCTTTGACTTCTAATAGGTTATTACATTGCATCCGCTTTGCCATTTATTTTGCCAGTCCGATTAATTCAGCTAGTTATTCCAGTCTGTGCTAATGTTACAACATTTAATTGACCGCTAAATCTATTGTTTGCAGTGTGACCTAGATATTCTCTCCATAGATTATGTATGTTCCATTCCTGGTGTCAGTAGGCTTTCCCAGAAATATATGTAAGCTTATTATCATGGAATTGTTATTCTGGGAACTTCTAAAGCCATGTTCTACACAACATGATTTCTTATATCTGCCAAATTTAAAAGGAAACATACTTAAAAGTAATCATAGGGAATCTGTCACAAGTTTTGCTACTTCATCTGAGAGCAGTATAATGTATGAAAAGACATGCAACGACATCACTAACGAGATGTCGTTGGGGTCACGGAATTCAAGGACGCACATCCGGCTTCGTTAGTGACGTTGTTGCATGTGAAATGCACGAACGACCCGTTAACAATCAAAATTACTTACCTAATCGTTGATCATTGACCGGTCGTTCTAATCCAAATTATCGTTGCAGGACGCAGGTTGTTCGTCGTTCCTGTGGCAGCACACATCGCTACGTGTGACACCGCAGGAACGAGGAACATCACCGTACCTGCGGCCGCCCGCAATGAGGAAGGAAGAAGGTGGGCGGGATGTTACGGCCGCTCATCTCCGCCCCTCCACTTCTATTGGGCGGTCGCTTAGTGATGCCGCTGTGGCACCGAACGAACCGCCCCCTTAAAAAGGAGGCGGTTCGCCGGCCACAGCGACGTCGCTAGGCAGGTAAGCATAGTGTGACGGGTCCTAGCGATGTTGTGCGCCACAGGCAGCGATTTGCTCATGACGCACAAACGACAGGGGCGGGTGCTTTCACCAGCGACATCGCTAGTGATGTCTCCGTGTGTAAAGCTCGCTTTAGTTTATTGGGTGCAGCAGTTGTGACACAGAGTTCTTAGATGTAGCAGAGCTCAGATAGCTAACCCCACCCACACAACTGATTGACAGCTTTCTGTGTATAACCTCGCCCATAGTGTAGATTTTTGTGTACATTGTCTATTGATCGTGAGCTGCTATTAGAGAAAGGAGCATGGTCAGTCTAGAGAGACCTAGTCCAGATTCGCTGGTTATAAAAGCTTCATTGTACGTAAACAACAGCACACAGCCTAAGAAGTGACACATCCCTAAATGCAGTGTTTTAACCCCTACATCATGCTGTCTTCAGATTGCATAGTAAAAACCTGCTGACAGATTCTCTTTAAAGTCTGCTCTAGAAAAATTAGCATTTTTGTGTGCATGATAGAGTGGCTACTTGTTATACAGAGCAAGCAGAAAAACGGCTAAAGTATCTGTCTAATGTGAGCTTCCCCAGCCGCCCTCTGAACACTTGGGACTGAGTAACACCATAAAACTGGATTTTGGGCATCTCCAGCCAAGTTATTCTTTATTTTTAACAAATAAATGTTTACCGTTCATGTCATTGATTAATCGGTGACACTGAAGAGTGACATATGGTGGTCGAACCTAGGGAGCGTCATCACTAGCCTCTGCATATCTGCTCCATTAGAATGGTTATGCACAGTAAAGCACAGGCAGCGTCTCATTCCAACATGTGCCTCGCATTGCCAGTATGGACGTGCAATTTTATTACAGAAAAAAGGGCAGAGCTGAATATTTCTATATCCATGGCATCACTTCTAATTGTGCCTCCAGATGGAGAAATGTCTAATGCCTCACAGGTCAGAGATTCCTAATGCTGGGGTCTGATGCCTGCACTGGACACCAGAACAAAGCGGCACAAAGCTTCAGCTTCTTCTTTTTTTCTTTTACTTTTTTGAATGTTCTGACCATTTTACACAGTCCTCTAACTCTGTATGCAGGAACACAAAAATGGCAAATTTAGGAGTACAAGGCCATTTAACACCAGGTAATAAAATAAATCATATCCATGGCAAATGAGGGTCCTCCTTTAAAAGGTACCTACATTATACAAAAAAAATAAAAATAAATTTGAGGGCTGCTTTTGTGCCTCATCCGGAGACCGCCACCTGTCGGCTAATACACTGCTCTGAACTGCGCAGCTGTTTCATGGACTGCGCAGCTGTTTCATGGACTGCGCAGCTGTTTCATGGACTGCGCAGCTGTTTCATGGACTGCGCAGCTGTTTCATGGACTGCGCAGCTGTTTCATGGACTGCGCAGCTGTTTCATGGACTGCGCAGCTGTTTCATGGACTGCGCAGCTGTTTCATGGACTGCGCAGCTGTTTCATGGACTGCGCAGCTGTTTCATGGACTGCGCAGCTGTTTCATGGACTGCGCAGCTGTTTCATGGACTGCGCAGCTGTTTCATGGACTGCGCAGCTGTTTCATGGACTGCGCAGCTGTTTCATGGACTGCGCAGCTGTTTCATGGACTGCGCAGCTGTTTCATGGACTGCGCAGCTGTTTCATGGACTGCGCAGCTCTGTCATGAACGGCGCAGCTCTGTCGTGAACGGCGCAGCTCTGTCATGAACTGCGTGCAGAGAATGGTGTGCGGACTCATTGGGCCTCATTTGATAAAGCTTTTACTCCATTGTTCAGGTGTGAAAAACTTTCAAAAGTCACATAATTATGAAGCTATTTGAGGCTGCACTAAAATTATACAACTTTTCACAGTTTCTCAACATTTTTTCCCAGCTCCAGCAAAGTGGATATGAATTGAGGAGCAGCGGCGTTCACTATGACACACTTCTTGCTCCTGCTGGGACTGGAGTAGGATTTGTGGCGAGACGCACTGGCGGTCCTGATTCAGGGAGAGGGGTATCAGGAACATCTGACTCCAGCATAGCTCCTCATCAAGATGTGAACACTGCCAGCATATCTGTTACTATAATACGTCGGGCACATGAATGAGGCTAGTGACTCTTCCCCTTTTGGATTTTACGGGACAGCGCCTCCTTTGTCCTTGTGGCGCTTTAAGTGTTGCACTATTTGCATAGTAATAGCCTACTGTCTTACCTCCAATCCTTATAAGATCTTCTCCTTTGTTGAAGATGTGTGAATGTCTTATATTAGATGACTTTGTTTTTCAGGGTGAACAATTGCATTGGATTCTCAAACTACAAGTTCTTTCTCCTTTTCCTGGCATATTCCATGCTGTACTGTTCATACATTGCTTCTACTGTGTTCAAATACTTCCTATATTACTGGACTGTGAGTATTATGTGTTTATTATATTTTTATGTATTGATAAATGACCTGTTGTCTTGTACAATGTTAGCATACTTGGCCTCTGTTCACACTTTACTACCCTATTTACTGCAATCATTTCTACAGAAAAACCTGGTCACCTGTTTTCCATTGTCCTCATTGATAATTAGTCTGATTTTTCTGCTAATAAATGGCATCAGTCAGCCTCTGTTAAGCCAGGTTTCATAGAAGCACCCTTTTTTTTTATTTCATACTGTCATTCATCCCCCACTTGATATCATACAGGCACTGTTATCTTATTTACTTGTCTGTTTTTCTTTGCCGATTCCTGGTCGTCTTCTTCAGTTGAGTCATGTTGTCACATGTTGACTCCCCCACCCTGGGAATTATAGGGCATTATGTTCTCTAAAAGGCATCATCTTCTCGGTCACCAGAATTTCCTGCTTGATAAAATTGCATGAAATGTACCAAATACTTTCCCCACAAGGTTTGGGGATCATGAACTGGTATCAAAGATAATGATGATGACTGCACAGCTCCTGTTACACAGTTATAAATAATGCAAGAGATCCCAATTCCTAGCATTTATGTGGGATTTCGTTTGTAAACTTTCTTTATTTTTGAAACCGGCCAATAGGATATTCCAGTATAAGGTATGGCCCCTTTTACAGTATTCTAGTAAGCTCAAATTCCCTCTGTATAATACAAAAAATACCTATTATAATCCCCTATAGTGCACGGTCCATTACAATGGGCGTCACTGGTCTTGCTTCAGCTTTTGCTTTTGCTTTCATCGCAATTACCATTCTCCTGTTTTCTTCCTACATAATCCACGAAGTGTCCCCCAATCGAGCTCCTGCACATGCGTACTTCGTTCTCCCCTGATGAGGACACAGAAAAGAACTGTAGGGGCAATGTGTTGGTTTTATTTTCGAGTCATCTTCATTCTTTGGACTCTCCCGGCGCATGCCCAGTTCAGTACTTTGCTCTGCCCTGCTGAGGTCAGAGCCAAGTACACCTGCGCAGGCGCGCGACTGGGGGTCACTGCCTGGATGACATAGGACACATCATCCACATGAAGCAAGCTGGAGGACGGCGATTGCGATGAGAGGAAGCGCCAAAGCAAGACCATCGACTCCTATCCGTCAGGACCGTGCCCTGTGGGGGATTATAAAAAGAACTTTTTGTGCTGTGCAGGGGACTTATATACAGCTTACAAGATGACTAACAGAGGCCTTAAAGGTGGTGGCCACAGTTTATATTGAGAAAACCTGGTGATACATTCCCTTTAACAGTAAAGTGTTTTTCTGGAGCCACTCAATGCTGAAGTGAAACCCTCTAGAATGACCCTTTAAAGTCAATTAGATCAGGATCTGTTGTGTGATCCATTGGTTTTAATGGAAATGGAAGCCTTGACACTTGTGTGGACCTAGAGAAAATGGTAAAATGGCATTATCTACTGTCGTGGGCTTCATTTTCCAGATTACTGCCTATTTATCCAGGTGCACATTCCTTTAGTTTAAACTACCCCAATTCTCAATGTTTTGTCTCCACAGACAGAGCTAACAAATAATCGCTCAAAGTTCCATGTGCTTTTCCTACTTTTCGTCTCATTAATGTTCTTCATTAGCCTGATGTTTCTTTTTGGATACCATTGCTGGCTTGTGGGGCTAAACAGAACTACCCTTGGTAAGTTTCACTGTAATCGCGTATTGTGTATTCATGGGGTGGAGGGCGCTAAACCAGGCTGCAATTTGTATTTTATAATGAGTTTTCACTTGTTTTTCTTGATATTTGGGACTTAATTTTTGTCATTTTTATATTGTTTTTTTTTATGTTTTGCCGAAATCACTTTTTAATTTTTCTTTTTAAAAGATCACAAAGTCCCACAAAACTTTTTCAAATAGTTTGATACTTGCTTATAGCACCAACTTATTTTGTATCACTTTACAGATGTTTTCACTGTCGCCATTGGCGTTAAAATTCTAAACTCCCTATCAGTATATCTCTGTAGTGTGGAAGGTAACTGGAGGAAACTAAGGGTACTGTCACACTAAGCGACGCAACCAGCGATCCCACCAGCGATCTGACCTGGCAGGGATCGTTGGTGCGTCGCTACCTGGTCGCTGGTGATCTGTCTATCAGGCAAATCTCCACAGAGATCAGCCACCAGCGACCCGTGTAATGACGCTGTGCTTCGTAACCATGGTACACATCGGGTTACTAAGCAAAGCGCTTTGCTTGGATACCCCATATGTACCTTGGTTACCAGCGTCCGCAGCTGCCAGAAGCCGGCTCACTGCACACATAACCATGGTACACATCGGGTTACTAAGCAAAGCGCCTTGCTTGGATACCCGATATGTACCTTGGTTACCAGCTTACCGCAGGCTGCCAGAAGCCGGCTCCCGGCACATTCAGATCGTTGACTCCCGCTGTCAAACACAGCGATGTGCGCTTCACAGCGGGAGAGCAACGACTAAAAAATGGTCCAGGACATTCAGCAACGACTGGCGACCTCACAGCAGGGGCCAGGTCGTTGCTGGATATTACACACAGCGACATCGCTAGCAGGATCGCTGTTGCGTCACAAAAACCGTGACTCCGCAGCGATATCGCTAGCGATGTTGCTTAGTGAGATGTGGCCTTAAAAATGGGGAGAACAGACAAACTCCACTCAGATGTTCTCCTTTTGTGTGGACTGAACCCAGGACCCCAAAGCAACAGTTCTAAATAGAGATGGAGTGAATTTATTTGAATGAAATTGAATTGTCCTTGAATTTTCAAAATAATTATTCTCCCAGAATACAGATTTTAATTTTTTTTTTTTTTGCAATTTAATCTGCACATTTTCGACAAAATAGTGGTCATTGTTCCATTTCCCCATTGTGCGAGTTTGCATTGGTGTGCTCCACTCTGGTCAAGAGTGCCTAAGCCTTTGACGTGTCTGTGCACTGTGCAGTTGAGATTAACGCTGTCCCTTTAAAACGTGCGTTGCCCAAGGTGCTGCTCGCCCTCAGGTAATACACTTGATAGCGCCTTGTCGCGACACAATGGTCCAATGCAAAGTGACGTTAGAGATGTGGTCTGCCATATTACCCTGCTAAACGTTCGAGATTAGCCAAATTTGAATGCCAGCAGATCCATTTATCTCTAGTGCCAACCACTGAGCCATTGTGTTCCCATTTCTATAATAATTATTATAGATAGGATCTTTTTTTTTTTTTTTTCTTTTTTTCCATCATACGTGAGGCTAGAAGCAACAGTTTTTTTCACACATTTTTCAGGCAATTTCTGATTTCCCCTGTAACTGTGGTTGGCGTATTATCTCTAGTTAAAAGGAACCTGTCTCTCAATTCATGCTGCCCAAACAAGAGGCAGCATGATTCAGAATCTGGCTTCATGATTACAGCCATGTCTATTTATCACTGAAAACTTTTATTGTTTCAAGACTCAACTTGGAACCATAGACTTAAGGGCACTTTACACACAGCGACATCGCTATCAATATCGCTAGCGAGCGTACCCGCCCCCGTCGATTGTGCGTCACGGGCAAATCGCTGCCCGTGGCGCACAACATCGCTTACACCCGTCACACATACTTAACCTGCCTTGCGACGTCGCTGTGGCTGGCGAACCGCCTCTTTTCTAAGGGGGCGGTTCGTGCGGCGTCACTAAGCGGCCGCCAAATAGAAGCGGAGGGGCGGAGATGAGCGGGACGTACATCCCGACCACCTCCTTCCTTCCTCATTGCGGGCGTCCGCAGGTAAGGTGAGGTTCCTCGTTCCTGGGGTGTCACACGTAGCGATGTGTGCTGCCGCAGGAACAACTAACAACCTGCGTCCTGCAACAGCAACGATAATCGGGAAAGGAACGACGCGTCAATGATTAGGTAAGTAATTTTGACCGTTAACGGTCGTTCATACGTTTCACACGCAACAACCTCGCTAACGAGGCCGGATATGTGTCACGAATTCCGTGACCCCCAACGACATCTCGTTAGCGATGTCGTTGCGTATAAAGTGGCCTTAAGACGAGACCTGCCTGGTGCCGCCACGGCCAGCTTTTTCCTGTGCTGCTCCAATTGATTGGCAGTTCGCTTCCATTTGGGTACTCAGCAAGAGGCCTCTCAGTCTCCTGGAGCATATTTTTGGAGAAGCCGGCCAGTGTAACCAGACTAGTCTCATCTGCAACTATGGTCTGTACCTTCTAACTTTTTTTTTGCTCTTTAGTGTTTTAGAGAGAAATATACTTGGCGGTTATCACGCTGTCTGGCTCTGATTTGTGCTGCCCATATTTTGCGTCGCATAAATCGAGTAATAGGTTCCCTTTAAAGAACACGTACTGCCTCCAGCCTCTGTGACAGAACTAATCTTGGTCTAAAGCCCCCGTCACATTTAACGACTTTCCAGCAATCCCAAAAACGATACGTCCTGATAAGGATCGCTGGTAAGTGGCTGGGAGGTCGCTGGTGAGATGTCACACAGTCAGCTCTTCCCAACGACGCAGCAATGATACAACGACCATAGCGACCTGTATAACAATATCGGTAGTCTTTGCACGCCTACGTGGCTGTACGTTTCTGAGCTCTGATTCGCTAACGAGGTTGTTGGTAAGGCGTCAAACACACCGATGCATCCTGCCCAGCAGGACCTCGATGATCAAAAAAGGGTCCAGGCAATTCCGACACGACCAGCGATCTCACAGCAGGGGCCTGGTCGCTGCTTTGTGTCAAATATAGCGAGATCGCTAGCAAGGTCGTTGTTGCGTCACAGAATCTGTGACTTGGCAGCAATCTTGCTATGTGTGAAGGTACCTTAAGACCAGGGTCACATTGGTGTATAGCATTCAATGCAAGGAAATCTGATACTATGTGCTAATGACGCTCAGCTCAAACTTTGCTGCGAGCGTGAACCAAGTCATTAAGCCTGCTTTACACGTTACAATTTCTCGTGCCAACGCATTTGCGATCGCACCCGCCCCTATCGTTTGTGCAGCACGGGCAATTTCTTGTCCGTGTCGCACAATACTGTAACCACCCGTCACATGTACTTACCTTCCAAACGACCTCGCTGTGGGCGGCGAACATCCACTTCCTGAAGGGGGAGGGACGTTCGGCGTCAAAGCGACGTTGCACAGCGGCCGGCCAATAGAAGTGGAGGGGCGGAGATGAGTGGGGCGTAAACATCCCACCCACCTCCTTCCTTCAGCATTGCCGGCGGCCGCAGATAAGCTGCAGTTTATCGTTCCCGGGGTGTCACATGGAGCGATGTGTGCTGCCTCGGGAACAATGAACAACGGGCTGTTCGATTTTTAGAAAATGAGCGACGTGTCAACGATGAACGAGAAGGTGAGTATTTCTGCTCGTTCATAGCTGTCACACGCTACGATATCACTAACGATGCCGGATGTGCGTCACTTACGTGACCCCGCCGACATCTCGTTAGATATATAGTGGCGTGTAAAGCCCGCTTTATACTGTGCTCTAAATCTCTCGCATGCGAGAATCTGATCAGGGGCGTGTGGAAGATGAAGAGATTAATTTCTCCATTACCTGTCTCTGCATATATTGGACTGCACTGTCTGATGTTTCAGATGCACCCATAGACATGTATTTGTGCCCTTGATCGGAGATATGCTGCCAATCACAGCATGCAATAATTATTTTCTCATGCCAAGTCAGCATAAGAAAAAAACGCTGATCGGCACTGCTTCATAGTATAACATTGGAGCGAGTGCTATCCATTAAAACATCTTCTGGTTTACACACATTTGTGATCAAACCCTTTAAACTCAGAATTTTCTTGCACTCTTGTGATTGCTAGGACAGGAAGAGGAGGAGGCACTTTTAATGCTTTCTCAACTGTATATACTGCGCTCATTCAACACCATATATAATGACCTTGAGGGCAGAGATGGTTGATAGAGAACTTTTACTTTCTTTCCTATATCCAATCACTTGCTCATGTCACATGTACCTTAAAAACATCTCCAGAATGCGATCTTTTCTCACCTTTGAAACTGCAAAAACTCTTACTGTGGCTCTTATACATTCTTATCTGGACTACTACAGCTCTCTACTAATCAGTCTCTATCTTTCTAAACTCTCCTTTAATCCATCCTGAAAGTGGAAAACAGGGTCATATTGCCATCCAGCCGCTACATCGATGCCTCCTCTTTGCGCCAGTCATTGCACTGGTTACCCATCTGCCAAATTTAAAATTTAAGCCCTATTAATTGGGAAAGAAAGAGGTAAAAATAATTTGAATACCCGAACTATAAACATTATTTTATAGATCTCATCTGCTCATGCACTGTCTCCAGCCCATTGATCTCCCAGCAGTGGACTTAAGGAAATGGCGCCTGTAGGTGGCGGATGCGCAGATAAGATCTCGGCTTCTCAATGAGCCGAGAGCTCAATCTGCGCATGCACCGACTCCGGATGCCATTTCTTTGAAGCCTGCACCGCCGACAGAGCATCTGTAACACCCGCCGTACCGCCCTGCTCCACACAGCCAGCACAGCCCCCACCGCAGCCAGCACAGCGCCCCCACTGGAGCCAGCACAGCCCCCCACTGGAGCCAGCACAGCCCCCCACTGGAGCCAGCACAGCCCCCAACTGGAGCCAGCACAGCCCCCCACTGGAGCCAGCACAGCCCCCCACTGGAGCCAGCACAGCCCCCCACTGGAGCCAGCACAGCCCCCCACTGGAGCCAGCACAGCCCCCCACTGGAGCCAGCACAGCCCCCCACTGGAGCCAGCACAGCCCCCCACTGGAGCCAGCACAGCCCCCCACTGGAGCCAGCACAGCCCCCCACTGGAGCCAGCACAGCCCCCCACTGGAGCCAGCACATCCCCCCCCCCCCCCACTGGAGCCAGCACATCCCCCCCCCCACTGGAGCCAGCACATCCCCCCCCCCCCCCACTGGAGCCAGCACATCCCCCCCCAACTGCAGCCAGCACAGCGCCCCCACCGCAGCCAGCACAGCGCCCCCACCGCAGCCAGCACAGCGCCCCCACCGCAGCCAGCACAGCGCCCCCACCGCAGCCAGCACAGCGCCCCCACCGCAGCCAGCACAGCGCCCCCACCGCAGCCAGCACAGCGCCCCCACCGCAGGCAGCACCTGCAGCATTGCTGTCCTCCAGCACTGCCACTGCCTCTTGTGACCCCGCTCCACCACCGCTGCTGCCCCCCCCTCTGTTAGGACACCACCGGAGTATACGACGGACCCCTTTTTTTAATTTTAAATCTTTATCTCTAAATTTGGGGTGCGTCTTATAAAACTAAAAATATGGTATATTATTTCCCTGCAGACTTGCAGCTTATATTTGGTTGCAGATTTTTTTTTACCAAAATGCCAGTTAAAAAAATAAAATAAAATCTGTAATGCAGGTGTGATACAATAATTACTACTCATTTTTTCGGAGGACAGTGTGAGCTCGGGGATCAGCTCTTTTATCCTGTCCATGAAGTAGGAAGTGATGATGACTCATGGAGCTCTGTGTGGAGGAATCCGCCACCCACTATTGCACATGCCCCTTATTTGTCCTCCTTGTCATCCCTCTTGAGAGCGGCTCGGTGAAATCCCCTTCACATGGCAGTCTTTGTGCAGCTGGTATAATACACATCCATTTGTAGAAAACTGCAGCAATAGCACTAATATTATAATGGCATGTTGCTATGGTAACCACTCAGACTTCTCCGACTCCCAAGTAATTATGAACCTTTATTGTAGGGGATTATTGCTTAATTAGGAGCATTCTGCGCGCAAAGTCTGAGGTTGCCGTGCACTGTATATTCCAGGATTGCGGCTGACTAGTACACAGCCTCCGAAAAAATCATGAATGAAAGGCTTCCTTGTCCTCGCGCCCCGTGCTGCAGGTTCCCTAACAATGTATTCTGTAATACAATATGTTACAGCCCTCAAGGCACTGGGAGAAGTTGTGAAGAAAGCGGTAAGAGCTGAACAAGGAGAAGTGGCTCTATCTGGATTCCTCAAGTTGCGAAACCTCAGTCTTGAGTGAAGCACTTTTATTGCACTTTCCCCTTTACCTTTGGTGAACCTGAGCTTATCTGTTATATTAAGGCGTGTAGATGTCCGGAGTTGAGAAATGCTGGAAAGATCTGCTCTGGATCACTTAGTAAATTAAGGCAGCCCATGTAATGCTAAACAGCGAATAACCATCTTGTTGCCAACTGGCATTATTGCCAGAATAACTTCTGATCTGAAATCACCAATACAACAGGTAACCGTTCACAATATCCTCCTATTTGCCAACTATCCGGATTTTGCAGGGAAAGTGCTTGAAACAAAAAACACTTCCAAAATTGGGCATTTTCGTGATAACT
Organism: Anomaloglossus baeobatrachus; assembly: GCF_048569485.1. Classification (NCBI taxonomy): domain Eukaryota; kingdom Metazoa; phylum Chordata; class Amphibia; order Anura; family Aromobatidae; genus Anomaloglossus; species Anomaloglossus baeobatrachus. Next base: position 87,294,722 of record NC_134361.1, read on the forward strand.
TTGATTTTAACCCCTTTGATGCTAGGGCAATAGCAACTGCAGCTTCTAAGGTGTTTTAGGCCGGGGCCACACGGCGGACTAATGAGATCCTAATGTGAGTGTCACTGCGACTGAGGTCCGATCATGCAAATCGGACCACAGCTGCGGGGGACGGGCCGCCACTGAGGAGGGGTGGGCCAATGCTGAGGAGGGGTGGGCCGGCACTGAAGAGGGGAGGAACGGTGCTGCAGAGGGGAGGGATGGATTTATCTCCCTCTCTCCACCGTAGCCAGCTATTGCCATTCTCGCCCTGCACTCTCGATACACCGGTGTACTGCGAGTGCAGTGCGATATTTTTTTTTTTTCTCGCCCCATACACTTGAATGGGTGCGAGAGAAACCAGTAAAGCATTACAGTCGCAGCATGCTGCGATTGTTTTCTTGGTCCAATGGGTGCTGGCACATAGGCTAATATTGGTCCGAGTGAAACACGATGTTTTATCGCATTCCACTCGCTCTGATTTTCATGCCGTGTGGCTTAGGCCTTACAGAGAAAGTTGACTCCCATTGTCAATACCCCTTTAACACAATATTGTATCTCTAATGGGTTAGTATGGCTGCCCAGGACCTAACTGAGGCCCGCAAGTCTGGCATTTGTACTTGTGCAACAGTGATTTGCTTGTGTTTTATTTTTATTTATATATTATTATTATTTATTATTATAGCGCCATTTATTCCATGTATATATATATATATACAGTTAGGTCCAGAAATATTTGGACAGTGACACAAGTTTTGTTATTTTAGCTGTTTACAAAAACATGTTCAGAAATACAATTATATATATAATATGGGCTGAAAGTGCACACTCCCAGCTGCAATATGAGAGTTTTCACATCCAAATCGGAGAAAGGGTTTAGGAATCATAGCTCTGTAATGCATAGCCTCCTCTTTTTCAAGGGACCAAAAGTAATTGGACAAGGGACTCTAAGGGCTGCAATTAACTCTGAAGGCGTCTCCCTCGTTAACCTGTAATCAATGAAGTAGTTAAAAGGTCTGGGGTTGATTACAGGTGTGTGGTTTTGCATTTGGAAGCTGTTGCTGTGACCAGACAACATGCGGTCTAAGGAACTCTCAATTGAGGTGAAGCAGAACATCCTGAGGCTGAAAAAAAAGAAAAAATCCATCAGAGAGATAGCAGACATGCTTGGAGTAGCAAAATCAACAGTCGGGTACATTCTGAGAAAAAAGGAATTGACTGGTGAGCTTGGGAACTCAAAAAGGCCTGGGCGTCCACGGATGACAACAGTGGTGGATGATCGCCGCATACTTTCTTTGGTGAAGAAGAACCCGTTCACAACATCAACTGAAGTCCAGAACACTCTCAGTGAAGTAAATGTATCTGTCTCTAAGTCAACAGTAAAGAGAAGACTCCATGAAAGTAAATACAAAGGGTTCACATCTAGATGCAAACCATTCATCAATTCCAAAAATAGACAGGCCAGAGTTACATGTGCTGAAAAACACCTCATGAAGCCAGCTCAGTTCTGGAAAAGTATTCTATGGACAGATGAGACAAAGATCAACCTGTACCAGAATGATGGGAAGAAAAAAGTTTGGAGAAGAAAGGGAACGGCACATGATCCAAGGCACACCACATCCTCTGTAAAACATGGTGGAGGCAACGTGATGGCATGGGCATGCATGGCTTTCAATGGCACTGGGTCACTTGTGTTTATTGATGACATAACAGCAGACAAGAGTAGCCGGATGAATTCTGAAGTGTACCGGGATATACTTTCAGCCCAGATTCAGCCAAATGCCGCAAAGTTGATCGGACGGCGCTTCATAGTACAGATGGACAATGACCCTAAGCATACAGCCAAAGCTACCCAGGAGTTCATGAGTGCAAAAAAGTGGAACATTCTGCAATGGCCAAGTCAATCACCAGATCTTAACCCAATTGAGCATGCATTTCACTTGCTCAAATCCAGACTTAAGACGGAAAGACCCACAAACAAGCAAGACCTGAAGGCTGCGGCTGTAAAGGCCTGGCAAAGCATTAAGAAGGAGGAAACCCAGCGTTTGGTGATGTCCATGGGTTCCAGACTTAAGGCAGTGATTGCCTCCAAAGGATTCGCAACAAAATATTGAAAATAAAAATATTTTGTTTGGGTTTGGTTTATTTGTCCAATTACTTTTGACCTCCTAAAATGTGGAGTGTTTGTAAAGAAATGTGTACAATTCCTACAATTTCTATCAGATATTTTTGTTCAAACCTTCAAATTAAACGTTGCAATCTGCACTTGAATTCTGTTGTAGAGGTTTCATTTCAAATCCAATGTGGTGGCATGCAGAGCCCAACTCGCGAAAATTGTGTCACTGTCCAAATATTTCTGGACCTAACTGTATATATATATATATATATATATATATATATATATATATATATATATATATATATATATATATATGTATGTATGTATGTATGTATGTATGTATGTATGTATATATGAGAGAGATGGATAGATAGATAGATATATATATTATATTTCACACACAAAAAGTCAATAGATTAAATATACTTCTAATCTATACCAATTCAGGCTATAATTAATCCCACAAATAGCAAGCAATCTAGGCCCGTTTGGCCCGTAATTTTCAAGGTAATATACTACATTTTTTTCAACTTCACAGTAAGAGAACCACATCAGTTTTGTTCATCCGTTGATGTACTAGTATAATAGACTCTGTATTTGAGATGTTACATAATATTCATTAATTAGCTTTTATTATTCCTCAAAAAAAATAAAAAATGCAAGGACACAAAAAAATTTAGGCATTGGCTTTTGCACTTTACCATACAAGAAAAATAATGTGTAATAATATGGATTTAGTAAGGAAAAAAATATATATATATTTTTAAGATGTAAAGGGCTTGTCCAGAAAAAAAGATATTGTTGGCTATCCCTAGTATAGGTCATTGATATTGAATCATGGGGAGTCCGACATCTGTCACACCCACAGATTATTATTATTATAGTATATTTACTTCATGGTGCTTTACATGGGAAAAAGGGGTACACATAAAAGAGACAAGTACAATAATCATGAACAATACAAGGCACAGACTGGTACAGGAGGAGAGAGGACCCTGCCCGCGAGGGCTCACAGTCTACAAGGGATAGGTGAGCGTACAGTAGGTGAGGACAGAGCTGGTTGCGCAGTGGTATAGCGAACTGCGGGTTACGGCAGGTTGTAGGCTTGTCGGATGAGGTGGGTCTTCAGATTCCTTTTGGAGGTTTCCATGGTAAGCAAGAGTCTGATATGTTGTGGTAGAGCGTTCCAGAGTATGCGATTGTGGGTAGAGGATCAGCTATTATAAGCTCTGCAGGCCGGATGTTATGTAATGTGCAAGTCCATTCAATGTGTAGCTGCCCGGTACCGCAGAATAGCTCTTGTATTGCCATGAGCCGGTTTGCCGTACCCAGCATGGGTCACTACACACTTATTGGAGCTACCCATTGCAGCCCCGTTCAGTTTGTTAACATCCGGACTGCGGAGATAACAGCTCATCCGTGGGGTAACATTGAAGGCTGGTTATTGATGACCTATTCCAAGGAACCTCTCCTAAGGTTATGTCCTCAATATCTTGAGACTGGACAACCCTATTTAGCAGGATCCCTTAGCTTTCCTGATGTTCACCAAAGAGAAAGGGAAAAGAAAACAAAAAGCGCACCGATCTAAATGTAGCTGAATAGATAATTCGTAGGTGATTGTTATATTTTCATACTCCCCTTTAGCAAGCCTTGTTAACTTGCTTATCGATCCTTTAGGACCTTAGATCTCAATGGAGAGTTCTCCTTCCGAAACGGTATGCTGCAGACTCTTGGTGGCTATTCTGTAACTCAGCCCGAGTTACCATAGGAATAATACAGGCTGTAATTATTTCCTGTACAATTTTTCTTCTTCATTTAATTGTCTGGTGTAAGGACTTTTACAAACTACCGACCTGCAGTGCAATTTCTAATGGGTGTGTCAAAAACCGTCCAGACTTGGTCCCCACCCAAATGGACGTGGTGGTACTTCCTATAAAATGTAATATAAAATCTAGTCAGAAATGTAGTGCTTCTAGACAATATACCTGAGGAAGACATATTTGTTTGTCGAAACGCGTTGTTTGTTCTTGTAAAAATAATAAAAATTTGTACAGGAAATAATTACAGCCTGTATGATCAAATTGTTTGGGAGCGCACACAGCCTGGAGGATTTGACAGTGATATTAGCTTTCCTGATGTGATTATTTTAGTAAGTTTTGTATTCATCATGACGAATACCATTCTGGAGCATCTCTTCGAATAAAATCTCAATTGCTCATCTGTAGTTCCTTCTGGAAATGTATAAATAAATTGACAACTGGGTGTCGCCTATGCCCTACTCAAAAGGGGTGTGTCCACTATGTGACTGAGTCTAACATTGTCCAATCACTGCTGACAATGTATGGTCACACCCAGGAGGAATAACAGAGGAATGGCACAATGTACACTTCTAAGAAAGGATGCTGGGGAAGGTTTATTTTATTGAGCATAAAAGGAGTCCTCTTTAACACTAGAACTACTGAGGTAGTCATTTTGACTACTTTGCACCATGTATTTCTATATATAGGTGTCATATATATATATATATATTTCTATATATTTCTATATATAGGTGTCACGAGTCCAGTAGTTCTAGTGTTAAGGAATCATATCTCAGAAATAAAATTGTTAAAAAGCTGACTTTCTTATTTATCACACACATTGGAGCCCTTTATAAATATATCTTATGTGACACTATTGTCCTGTCATCATGTGGTTCCTGTAATCTCCCTGCAGGTACATTAAAGGCCACGTCTCAGTAAGCGACATCGCTAGCGACATCGCTGCTGAGTCACGGTTTTTGTGACGCAACAGTGATCTTGCTAGCGATGTCGCTGTGTGTGACATCTAGCAACGACCTGGCCCCTGCTGTGAGGTCGCCGGTCATTGCTGAATGTCCTGGACCATTTTTTGGTCGTTGCTCTCCCACTGTGAAGCACACATCGCTGTGTGTGACAGCGAGAGAGCAACAATCTGAATGTGCAGGGAGCCGGTTTCTGCGGACGCTGGTAACCAAGGTACACATCGGGTAACCAAGCAAAGGCTTTGCTTGGTTACCCGATATTTACCTTGGTTACCAGCGTCCGCTGCTTCTAGAAGATGGCTCCCTGTTCCCTGCACACGTAGCCATGGTACACATCGGGTAACTATAAGCAAAGCGCTTTGCTTAGTAACCCGATGTGTACCATGGTTACGAAGCACAGCGTCGTTACACAGGTCGCTAGTGGCTGATCTCTGATCGATGTGTAGATCTGCCTGTGTGACAGCTTACCAGCAACCATGTAGCGACGCTCCAGCGATCCCTACCAGGTCAGATTGCTGGTGGGATCGCTGGAGCGTTGCTTAGTGTGACGGTACCTTTAGATTAGAAAGGCTAAACTAAAACCCACTAAATCAACAATAGAACATTTCTTCGTCGCTCTATTGGGAGACCCAGACGATTGGGTGTATAGCACTGCCTCCGGAGGTCACACAAAGCAATTACACTAAAAAGTGTAAGGCCCCTCCCCTTCTGGCTATACACCCCCAGTGGGATCACTGGCTCACCAGTTTTCTGCTTTGTGCGAAGGAGGTCAGACATCCACGCATAGCTCCACTGTTTGTAGTCAGCAGTAGCTGCTGGCTATATCGGATGGAAGAAAAGAGGGCCCATATGGGGCCCCCAGCATGCTCCCTTCTCACCCGCGGTGGTGCTTGTAAGGTTGAGGTACCTATTGCTGGTACAGAGGCTGGAGCCCACATGCTGTTTTCCTTCCACATCCCCTGGAGGGCTCTGTGGAAGTGGGATCTTGCCGGCCCCCAAGCCCTGGGGCCGGGCTCCATCCACAGACCCATAGAACCTGCTGGATTTGGAGCGGGAGTGCCGTTCAGGGACAAGGCCCTGCAACTTTTCAGGTACTCTGTGTCCCCGGCAGGCACGGACACTCTCAGGCTTGCTGAGCGTTATAGTGCGCCGGGGACAGTAGCGCTGTGCGCCGGGGTTAGGTCACTGCAGCTTTGCTGAGTGACGTTTCATGTTGGGAACTACTGCGCCGACCGCTCCTGGAGCGGCGGCGCAGCTGCGACTTGTAGTGCGCCGGGGACTTTGCGCCGACCGCGCTTTTACGGCGGCGGCGCTTCTAACTTTAGCCCCCGGCTTCTGCGGCCTAGTGCCGCTTCGTTCCCGCCCCCACCCTGTCAATCAGGGTAGGGGAGAGACGCTGCTCAATTAACAGCGCCGAGGGCTGGAGCTTTATTTACATGCTCCAGCCCTCTCACTAGGCACAGGGGGAAGCAGACTTCCCGCTCTTCGTTGGTGTACGCCCAGGGCCCGCCCCTCCTCTCCACAAGGACGCCGGCAGCCATTACACATGCGGCTGGCTGGGGAAAGGCAGCAGGCTCTGGGAGACCCAGACTAGAGGGATTTCTGGCGTCCACACACCGCTCCTAAGCGGGTGGTAAGCAGCACAGTAGTGCTGGCCCCTCTAGTGCCTCAGTGTTATATTAGTGTACTTTTTTCTTGGTACCATATATATATATATATTTATATAGTGCACTGTAAGGTCGCTTCTTGGCTGGACACCCTGTACTGCTCTGAGGAGGCAGCAACATGTCATCCGCAAAACGCAAGGGTGCCAAGGCACAGGCTGTGTACACTGTTTGTACTGCATGTGGGGCTGATCTACCGGCAGGCTCCAAAGACTCACATTGTATGCAATGTTCAGTCCCAGTGGCACTCCGTCAGCCAGAGCCTAATGTGGTGGTAGCCCAGGCAGAGACGCCTGTGAACCCTGCCCCGGTGACGGGGACAGACTTTGCAGTTTTTACTGACAAAATGTCTGTGACTATGTTAAAAATACTGGAGACCTTGCAGTCCAGGCCAGTTACTCAGACCATGGACACTGCTGTGTCTATGCTCTCCGGTCCCCCTCAGTTGGAACTAATCCGTACTTCAAGGGGGTCTCAAGCATCACAGGCTGAAGTCTCTGACTCAGATGACAGTCCCAGGCAGCCTAAGCGAGCTCGCTGGGAAAGACCCTCCACATCTTCAGAGCAGAAGGAGTCGTGATCCCTGTCCCCCCTCACGAACGGGGGCGAGGATTTTACTCCAATCTCTTTGTGGTTCCAAAAAAGGACGGCTCCTTCCGTCCTGTTCTGGACCTAAAACTGCTCAACAAGCATGTGAACGCCAGGCGGTTCCGGATGGAATCCCTCCGCTTCGTGATAGGAGACGACCATCTTCAGTTCGTAGCTCTGCCATTTGGTCTGGCGACAGCCCCTCGGGTGTTCACCAAGATCATGGCGGCAGTGGTAGCAGTCTTGCACTCTCACGGACACTCTGTGATCCCTTACTTGGACGATCTACTGGTCAAGGCACCCTCTCAAGAGGCATGCCAACTCAGCCTGAATGTTGCACTGGAGACTCTCCAGGCGTTCGGGTGGATCATCCACTTCCCAAAGTCAGATCTGTCACCGACCCAATCACTAACGTATCTTGGCATGGAGTTTCATACTCTATCAGCGATAGTGAAGCTTCCGCTGGACAAGCAGCGGTCTCTACAGACTGGGGTGCAGGCTCTCCTTCAAAGTCAGCCGCACTCCTTAAGACGCCTCATGCACTTCCTCAGGAAGATGGTGGCGGCAATAGAGGCGGTTCCGTTTGCGCAGTTTCATCTGCGTCCACTTCAATGGGACATTCTCCGCCAATGGGACGGGAAGTCAACATCCCTGGACAGGAAAGTCTCCCTTTCCCAGACGGCCAAGGACTCTCTGCAGTGGTGGCTTCTTCCCACCTCATTATCACAGGGAAGATCCTTCCTGCCACCGTCTTGGGCGGTGGTCACGGCAGCTGCGAGTCTGTCAGGGTGGGGAGCAGTCTTTCTCCACCACAGGGCTCAGGGTATGTGGTCTCAGCAGGAGTCCACCCTTCAGATCAATGTTCTGGAAATCAGAGCAGTGTATCTTGCCCTACTAGCCTTCCAGCAGTGGCTGGAAGGAAGGCAGATCCGAATTCAGTCGGACAACTCCACAGCGGTGGCATACATCAACCACCAAGGGGGGACACGCAGTCGGCAAGCCTTCCAGGAAGTCCGGCGGATTCTGATGTGGGTGGAAGCCACGGCCTCCACCATATCCGCGGTTCACATCCCCGGCGTAGAAAACTGGGAAGCAGACTTCCTCAGTCGCCAGGGCAGGGACGCAGGGGAATGGTCCCTTCACCCAGACGTGTTTCAGGAAATCTGTCGCCGCTGGGGGGTGCCGGACGTCGACCTAATGGCGTCACGGCACAACAACAAGGTCCCAACCTTCATGGCACGGTCTCGCGATCAAAGAGCGCTGGCGGCAGACGCCCTAGTGCAAGATTGGTCGCAGTTCCGGCTCCCTTAAAGGTCAGGTCTCGGCGCTATCCGTCTTTTTTCAGAGGCGTTTGGCACGCCTTCCTAAGGTGCGCACGTTCCTACAGGGGGTTTGCCATATCGTACCCCCGTACAAGCGTCCGTTAGATCCATGGGATCTGAACAGGGTACTAGTTGCCCTCCAGAAGCCGCCCTTCGAGCCTCTGAAGGAGGTTTCACTTTCTAGACTATCACAGAAAGTGGCTTTTCTGGTAGCGATCACATCTCTTCGGAGAGTGTCTGAGCTGGCAGCACTATCATCCAAGGCTCCCTTCCTGGTCTTCCACCAGGACAAGGTTGTGCTGCGTCCTATTCAGGAGTTTCTCCCGAAGGTGGTATCCTCTTTTCATCTTAATCAGGATATCTCTTTGCCTTCTTTTTGTCCTCATGCAGTTCATCGGTATGAGAAGGATTTACATTTGTTAGATCTGGTGAGAGCACTCAGAATCTACATTTCCCGCACGGCGCCCTTGCGCCGTTCGGATGCACTCTTTGTCCTTGTCGCTGGTAAGCGCAAAGGGTCGCAGGCTTCTAAAGCCACCCTGGCTCGATGGATCAAAGAACCAATTCTTGAAGCCTACCGTTCTGCTGGGCTTCCAGTTCCATCAGGGCTGAAGGCCCATTCTACCAGAGCCGTGGGTGCATCCTGGGCATTACGACACCAGGCTACGGCTCAACAGGTGTGCCAGGCAGCTACCTGGTCGAGTCTGCACACTTTCACCAAACATTATCAGGTGCATACCTATGCTTCGGCGGACGCCAGCCTAGGTAGAAGAGTCCTGCAGGCGGCAGTTGCCTCCCCGTAGGGGAGGGCTGTCTTGCAGCTCTAACATGAGGTATTTCTTTACCCACCCAGGGACAGCTTTTGGACGTCCCAATCGTCTGGGTCTCCCAATAGAGCGACGAAGAAGAAGGGAATTTTGTTACTTACCGTAAATTCCTTTTCTTCTAGCTCTTATTGGGAGACCCAGCACCCGCCCTGTTGTCCTTCGGGATTGTTGGTTTGTTTGCGGGTACACATGTTGTTCATGTTGAACGGTTTTCAGTTCTCCGATGTTACTCGGAGAGAATTTGTTTAAACCAGTTATTGGCTTTCCTCCTTCTTGCTTTTGCACTAAAACTGGTGAGCCAGTGATCCCACTGGGGGTGTATAGCCAGAAGGGGAGGGGCCTTACACTTTTTAGTGTAATTGCTTTGTGTGACCTCCGGAGGCAGTGCTATACACCCAATCGTCTGGGTCTCCCAATAAGAGCTAGAAGAAAAGGAATTTACGGTAAGTAACAAAATTCCCTTCTTCTTCATATATTTTTGCTCTTTTGTAGAGGCCTTTTCAGCTCCGGTTTTTCCCAGTGGCTCTGATAAGAATGGCTTCCACTTGGGCATCCGGAGAAACCTGGAGCAAGTATTTGGGAAGAGGACAAAGCTCTGGTTCATCCCGGTTTTTACAAGGTACATCTTACAGTTTTGTCGACTTTCATTTATTGTGTTGTTAACCCTAATTAATCCAGACATTTCACAGCACTGCTAATTCATAACCGCTTACCTCTTCTCTCTCCTAAGCATTGGGGATGGACTTTCGTTTCCAATGAGAATGGTATCTGAATCTCAAAACCCCCTTCTAAGCAGAGTGAGTCAGTGGGACGATGAAGGGACAGATGACGAGAATTCAGGTAATTGGTCACTAGAAGACATTGTATTTCTCCTGATCCAGTCGCTTGGCTTATTTGCTACCACGCATGATGCATGTTTTCCTTTATAGATTGTGTGCAATTCTCAGGTGGGCTTCATGTTGACATATTTGGGTCGGTATCTATCTCATTACCTTAGTGGGTTATTAAAAATGGTGAACCTTAAGAAATGATTGGGCTTACAGAGAGGAAGTTTTTGACAACATGGATCATACAGTATAGTACTGTAGTATGTATAGATCAGGGGTCTGAAACTCGGCTGAGTATATGGGCCGCACATATAAAAAAAAAATAATTTGGGGGCCACATTCTGTGCAGGACAAAATTACATTATTATTTTTGCTTTTTGAACATTTTTTGCTTGTTTAGTATAAAAAAGTGCACGTTTTGTTTAACATATATATATATATATATATATATATATATATATATATATATATATATATATATATATATATATATATATATATACTAGAAGGTGGCCCGATTCTACGCATCGGGTATTCTAGAATTTACGTATTGTGTAGTTCATGTATGATTTTTGTTATATATATATATATATATATATATATATATATATAGATGTTGTTGTGTGTAGTTACCAAGTGTTTGTGTAGGGGCTGTACATGTTCTGGGTGTTGTCTGGGTGTGACGGGGGGTGAGAGCGGTGTTGTATGTGTGTTGCGTGTGTTGCGTTGTTTGTGGAGCGCTGTATGTCTGTAGCGTTGTGTGTGTGTTGCACGGTTTGTGTGTGTGTGGTGTGTTTTGGGGGGAGGTATGTTTTGTGCAATGTGTGTGTTGTGCGGTATGTGCGTATATTTGTGTGTGCCGCGGTGTTTGTGTGTTGGGTGTTGTGTGTGTGTGCAGCGTTGTCTGTGTGTGTGGGTGTCTGTGTAGGGCAGTTGTTTGTGGTTCCCAGTGTGTGTGTGTGTGGTGTATGGTGTGTTGTGCAGTGCGCGCGTGTGTGTGTGTGTGTGTGTTTGTGTTGGGGGGAGGTGCGCACTCCCAAACGTGCTCCATCCCCCATGCAGCGCACTCCCCATCGTGCTCCATCCCCCATGCAGCGCACTCCCCATCGTGCTCCATCCCCTATGCTGCGCACCCCCATCGTGCTCCATCTCCCATGCTGCGCACTCCCAAACGTGCTCCATCCGCCATGCTGCGCACTCCCAAACGTGCTCCATCCGCCATGCTGCGCACTCCCAAACGTGCTCCATCCGCCATACTCCGCATTCCCCATCGTGCTCCATCCCCGATGCTGCGCACCCCCCCATCGTGCTCCATCCCCCATGCTGCACCAGCATCAGCCTCTCTGCCCCCAGGATCAGCTTCTCTGCCCCCAGCATCAGCCTCTCTCCTCCCAGCATCAGCCTCTCTCCTCCCAGCATCAGCCTCTCCTCTCTGTCCCCAGCATCAGCCTCTCTCCTCCCAGCCTTCCCCAGCATCAGCCTCCCTCCTCCCAGCCTCCCTCCTCCCACCCTCCCCCAGCATCAGCCTCCCCCAGCATCAGCCTCCCCCAGCATCAGCCTCCCCCAGCATCAGCCTCTCTTCTCTCAGCCTACCTCTCCCAGCCTCCCCAAGCATCAGCCTCCACCAGCATCAGACTCTCTCCTTCCAGCCTCCCCCAGCATCAGCCTCCGCCAGCATCAGCCTCTCTCCTTCCAGCCTCCTCCAGCATCAGCCTCCCTCTCCCAGCCTTCCCCAGGATCAGCCTCTCTCCTCCCAGCCTCCGTCCTCCCAGCCTTCCCCAGCATCAGCTTTCCCCTCCCAGCCTCCCTCAGCATCAGCCTTCCCCAGCATCAGCCTCTCTCCTCCCAGCCTCAGCCTCTCTCCTTCCAGCCTCCCCCAGCATCAGCCTCTCTCCTTCTAGCCTCCCTCAGCATCAGCCTCCCCTTCCCAGCCTTCCCCAGGATCAGCCTCTCTCCTCCCAGCCTCCTTCCTCCCAGCCTCCCCCTCCCAGCCTCCCTCAGCATCAGCCTTCCGCTCCCAGTCTCCCCCAGCATCAGCCTCCCCAAGCATCAGCCTCCACCAGCATCAGCCTCTCTCCTTCCAGCCTCCCCCAGCATCAGCCTCTCTCCTTCCAGCCTCCCTCAGCATCAGCCTCCCATTCCCAGCCTTCCCCAGGATCAGCCTCTCTCCTCCCAGCCTCCTTCCTCCCAGCCTCCCCCTCCCAGCCTCCCTCAGCATCAGCCTTCCCCTCCCAGTCTCCCCCAGCATCAGCCTCCCCAAGCATCAGCCTCCACCAGCATCAGCCTCTCTCCTTCCAGCCTCCCCCAGCATCAGCCTCCACCAGCATCAGCCTCCCTCGTCCCAGCCTCCCCCAGCATCAGCCTCCCCCTCCCAGCCTCCCCCAGCATCAGCCTCTCTCCTCCCAGCATCAGCCTCTCTCATCCCAGCATCAGCCTCTCTCATCCCAGCATCAGCCTCTCTCATCCCAGCATCAGCCTCTCTCCTCCCAGCATCAGCCTCTCCTCTCTGTCCCCAGCATCAGCCTCTCTCCTCCCAGCCTTCCCCAGCATCAGCCTCTCTCCTCCCAGCCTTCCCCAGCATCAGCCTCTCTCCTCCCAGCCTTCCCCAGCATCAGCCTCTCTCCTCCCAGCCTCCCCCAGCATCAGCCTCTCTCCTCCCAGCCTCCCCCAGCATCAGCCTCCCCCAGCATCAGCCTCTCTTCTTCCAGCCTCCCCCAGCATCAGCCTCTCTTCTTCCAGCCTCCCCCAGCATCAGCCTCCCTCTCCCAGCCTTCCCCAGGATCAGCCTCTCTCCTCCCAGCCTCCGTCCTCCCAGCCTTCCCCAGCATCAGCTTTCCCCTCCCAGCCTCCCTCAGCATCAGCCTTCCCCAGCATCAGCCTCTCTCCTCCCAGCCTCAGCCTCTCTCCTTTCAGCCTCCCCCAGCATCAGCCTCTATCCTTCCAGCCACCCTCAGCATCAGCCTCCCCTTCCCAGCCTTCCCCAGGATCAGCCTCTCTCCTCCCAGCCTCCTTCCTCCCAGCCTCCCCCTCCCAGCCTCCTTCAGCATCAGCCTTCCCCTCCCAGTCTCCCCCAGCATCAGCCTCCCCCTCCCAGCCTTCCCCATGATCAGCATCTCTGCTCCCAGCCTCCTCCAGCACGCCGTGCTCCTCTGCCGACACTCACACACCCGATCGCATCCACTCACACACACCCGATCGCATCCACTCACACACACCCGATCGCATCCACTCACACACACCCGATCGCATCCACTCACACACACCCGATCGCATCCACTCACACACACCCGATCGCATCCACTCACACAGACACTGACGATATCGCACATACGCGCTCACACTCAAAACATCCGGAGATACCACATGCCTCTGGCCATGTGATCCTCCGTCAGGTCCTGGAAGGTCACAACAGCACAGTATCGAGGCCGAGAAGCAAGCGATATCGCCGGATGCTGTGAGTGTGTGGATGCGATGTGAGGTGTGTGTGAGGTGTGTGTGAGGGTGAGTGTGATCTGATGTGTGTGTATGTTTGAGTGTGTGCTGTTATGTGTGTGCGTGTGGATCTTCCGCGGCAGCAGGACCTTGATGCGCTTGGTTACCAACGTATCCACACCACTCCCGTGCGAGCGGGGGCCGGGGGGGGGGGGGGGGTACAGTACTCACCTCCGTGACAGCCGTGTCAGTTCGGGGAATGCGCGGGGGGGGGGGGAGGTGGAGGGTGGGGGGGGAGTACAGTACTCACCTCCGTGACAGCCGTGTCAGTTCGGGGAATGCGCGGGGGGGGGGGGGGAGGTGGAGGGTGGGGGGGGGGAGTACAGTACTCACCTCCGTGACAGCCGTGTCAGTTCGGGGAATGCGCGGGGGGAGGGAGGGGGCGGGGCCAGAGCTAGCGTGCATTGCGTGAGGGGGGCGGGGCGTGGCGGGGCCGAATTGCCAATGCCTGCAGGGTGCCGGGGCGAGAGGCCAATCTGTGGGGGGGCGGAGCCTGGGCGAGCGGCCAATCCGTGTGGGGGGGCGGGGCCATGGCGAGCCCAGCGGCCAATCAGCTTTGTGTCACCGTAAGGACACAATTTTGGAGCATGACAGACAGACAGATAGACAGACAGACAGACAGACAGACAGAATAAGGCAATTATATATATAGATGTGTGTATGTATATATACTGTGTGTGTATATATATATGTATGTATATATATATGTTTGTGTATATATATATATATATATATATATAAAAAATTTTATGGTAGAAAAAAATAAATTTTATCCCTTTCTTGTAAGTAATATAGCTTTACAATTCACACCAAATAGTAATTTTGGCCAGCATCTTTTAATAGTTTCCCTCATCCTGTTCCCCCTCTTGAAGTAATGTACCCATTTTTGTCCACATCCTGTAGTAATGTGCTCAACCTTGTCCACTTTTACTAATGTGCCCTATCCTTGTTCCCATCCACTAGTATTGTACCCATCCTGTAGTAACGTGCACCCTCCTTGTCCCCATCCTGTAGTAATGTGCCCCATCCTGTAGAAATGTGCCCCATCCTGTAGTAATGTGCCCATCATTGTCCCCTTTTACTAATGTGCACATGCAGGTCCTCTTCTTGTAGTAATTAGCGATAATCGAATACTTCGATTATTCGGCTTCGCGAATATTTTCCGAATACTTCGCCGCTATTCGATGCACAATGTAAGTCTATGGGAAGCCCGAATAGTTGTTATTCGGGTTTCCCATAGACTTACATTGCGCATCGAATATTCGCGAATGGTCGAATAGTGGCGAGGTATTCGGGAAATATTCGAGAAGCCGAATAATTAAAGTATTCGATCATCCCTAGTAGTAATGTCCTCTTTTCTAATCCTCTTCTTGTAGCAATGTCCCATCCTGGTCACCTATTGTGCCATTCTTCACGCACGCACACGCACACGCACACACACGCACACGCACACACACACACACACACACACACACACACACACAAACATTCTTCTCACCTTTCCTCCATTCCTTCGGCGTTGTCTTTGCTCCTTCTTGTGGTTCACAGGCACGAGCCCCCCTCAACGATCGTGGCCACTGTCAGCGCTTCATATGAAATTCAAATAAACGTTTTGCCGCTGCTGCGCAGAGTCAAGCTCTCTCTGCACTATTCCAATTGCAGCTGCTAGCAAATGGGAGGCAAGCAGGTGACGTGATACGCATCAGCTGCTTGCTTCTGATTGGCCAGCGGCAGGCATTGGAATAGTTATGGAGAGATCGCTTGATTCTGCGCAGTGTTAAGCATTAATAAAACGTTCATCTGAAATAAAGCAGTGATCAGTGACGACTGCAGCCCCTGCACTGACCACGATCGTCAAGGGGGGCATGTGCCTGTGGGCCGCAAGAAGCAACCTGAGGGGCCGCATGCAGCCCGCAGGCCACGTGTTTGAGAGCCTTGGTATAGATGGATGCCCTCATTTTATAAAAATGACAGTAAACAGCTCAGTAAGTGACACATCGCTGGAATCAGGGTCTCTGTCTCTACATTATGCTGCTCTCTGATGGGGGGAGCAAAAACTTGGTGACAGACTCCATTTAAATGGCGTCTGTCACCCCCAAAATACATTTTAGATGAGCTATACAGTGTTGTAGGGGACTTGATACTTCATACTAGCCCTGTACATGTTACTATTACAGTGCCCGAGAAGTAACTTTTAATTTATATGCAAATTAGGGGGATTTAGTGCACTCTTTTACCCATCATTTTGTATGTTGTAGGTTTTCCACACTTCTGATTGACAGCTCTCCCTAAAGTCAGCCAACGTGTGTAACCCTGCCTGTGCCTGGCCGCTCGTGTACACAGTGACCTTGCGTGTTCTCCTTCCTGACCACTGATGCCATTCACTACTTCTCTGGATGTATCGGTGCAGTGAGTGGTGTCGGCAGGGAGGCGCCAGGGAAGAGAACGCACCGGGCAGTGTGCATGCGCATGTGCGACTTTAGGCAGCAGCTTGCTCTGGGAAGTGAGCACTGCCAATCAGAAGAGGGGGATCCCGCAAAATGAGGGGGCACAACAGTGCATGGAGGTTTTGGCCATGGCAAGTCTGCACTGCATCCTACTGATTTGTATACACATTTCTTTGTCGCTCCATTGGGAGACCCAGACAATCGGGTGTATAGCTTCTGCCTCCGGAGGCCACACAAAGTATTACACTTAAAAGTGTAAACCCCTCCCCTCTGCCTATACACCCTCCCGTGCATCACGGGCTCCTCAGTTTTTATGCTTTGTGTTGAAGGAGGCACACATGCACGCAAGCTCCACATTTTAGTCAGCAGCAGCTGCTGACTTTATCGGATGGAAGAAAAGAGGGCCCATAACAGGGCCCCCGGCATGCTCCCTTCTCACCCCACTCTGGTCGGCGGTGCTGTTAAGGTTGAGGTACCCATTGCGGGTACAAAGGCTGGAGCCACATGCTGTTATCCTTCCCCATCCTTTCGGGGCTCTGGGTGAAGTGGGATCCTAACCGGTCACCATGCACTGGGACCGTGCTCACTCCGCAGCCCCTGGGGGAATCTGCTGGACAGGAGACCGGGTATCGTCAGGGACAGGCCCTGCTCCTCTGAGGTACTCTGTGTCCCCTTGGGGACGGCGCATAGAGCGCCTGTGTAACGGACGCTGCAGCAGCTGCTGGGTGTTTTGTGTCGCCGGACTACCGCGCCGACCGCGCTTGTTTGCCGGCCGCGCTAATAAATTTAGTCCCCGGCTTTTGCGGCCTAGTACCGCAAACTCCCGCCCCCGGGCCTGCCAGTCAGGGGTAAGGGCGGGACGCTAGACTAGACGTCAGCGGTGAGGGCTGGAGCATACTGAGGTATCCTCCTCCCCCCTCACTAAGCACTGCGGGACACCAGATTCCCGCACTTCCTGAGGCATGCCCACGGCTCCCTCCTCTTCTCAGAACGCTGGCAGCCATTCCTATCAGCACTTCTGACGCTGGAGAACTTCAGAGGGGAGACAACAGCCGAGCTCCATAGCTCTGGGAGGCCCAGGCAGGGAATCTGGTGGTCACACAACCGCTGAGGGCGGTCGGTAAGCCGCACCTGTTACTAGGTGCTGGCCCCCCTGGGTGCCGAAGTGTATATTTATATACTTATATTGTATACATTTACTTTGTTCGGCCGCACTATTTGCTTTTGGCTATATACCCTCACTGATTGCTCTAAGAGGAGACAACAGCATGTCGTCCGCAAAAAGCAAGGGTGCCAAGGCACAGGCTTATTTTGCAACCTGTACCTCTTGTGCGGCTATGCTACCTGCAGGTTCCACCTACCCTCATTGTGTGCAATGCTCGGCCCCTGTGACACTCACTCAGCCGGAGCCTCAGCCACCAGTGGGACCCTCGGCCCAGGTAGAAACACCGGCTGCCACTGTACAGGTGGCAGGGACAGAGTTTGCAGTGTTGGCTGACAAACTTTCTGAGTCAATTTCTCAATCCATGGCTCAGTCTATGGATAGATGGTCTGCTAAGATACTAGAAGCTTTGCAGTCCAGACCGGTAACACAGGCCCCGGGCACTGTTGAATCATTGCCCTCAGACCCCCCTCGGTCGGCGCAGCAAAGTGCTCCTGGGGCGACTCATAGGTCCCACGGTGAGGACTCCGACACGGACCGCAGTCCCAGACCGGCTAAGCGGGCTCGCTGGGAGCTTCCCTCGACTTCATCACACTGCTCAGGGTCTCAGCATGAGGACTCTCTGGAGGATGAAGCGGAGGTGGCAGATCAGGACTCTGATCATGACGCCGCTCTCAATCTTGATACACCTGAAGGGGACGCCATAGTAAACGACCTTATAGCGTCCATCAATCAGGTGTTAGAACTTCCTTCTCCAACTCCTCCGATTGAGGAGTCAGCTTCTCAGCAGGAGAAATTCCAATTTAGGTTTCCCAAACGTACACGGAGTGCGTTTCTTGATCACTCCAACTTCAGAGATACAGTCCAGAAACACCGAGCTTTTCCGGACAAGCGCTTTACCAAGCGCCTTAATGACACACGTTACCCCTTCCCCCCTGACGTAGTTAAGGGTTGGGCTCAGTGTCCCAAGGTGGATCCTCCAGTCTCTAGACTGGCGGCTAGATCCATAGTTGCAGTGGCAGATGGTTCATCGCTCAAGGATGCCACTGACAGGCAGATAGAGCTCCTGATGAAATCCATCTATGAAGCTATAGGCGCGTCTTTTGCTCCGGCATTTGCAGCCGTCTGGGCACTCCAAGCTATATCAGCTTGTCAGGCTGAGATTAATGCAGTCACACGTGCCTCTACTCCACAGGTTGTGTCTTTAACCTCTCAGGCGTCGGCTTTTGCGTCCTACGCCATGAATGCTGTCCTGGACTCTGCGAGCCGTACGGCGGTAGCATCCGCCAATTCAGTGGCAGTCCGCAGGGCCATGTGGCTACGTGAATGGAAGGCAGACTCTGCTTCCAAGAAGTTCTTAACCGGTTTGCCATTTTCTGGCGACCGTCTGTTTGGCGAGCAATTGGATGAAATCATTAAACAATCCAAGGGAAAGGACTCGTCCTTACCCCAGTCCAAACCAAACAGACCTCAACAACGGAAGATACAATCGAGGTTTCGGTCCTTTCGGCCCTCAGCCAGGTCTCAATTCTCCTCGTCCGGCAGGCCACAGAAGGGCCAGAGGAGCTCTGATTCATGGCGGTCTAAGTCACGTCCTAAAAAGACCGCCGGAGGAACCGCTCCCAAAGCGGCCTCCTCATGACTTTCGGCCTCCCCAAACCGCATCCTCGGTCGGTGGCAGGCTGTCCCGCTTTTGCGACGCCTGGGTGCCACATGTCCAAGACCGATGGGTGAGAGACATTCTGTCTCACGGTTACAGGATAGAGCTCAGCTCTCGTCCTCCGACTCGTTTCTTCAGAACATCTCCGCCCCCCGAGCGAGCCGATGCTCTTCTTCAGGCGGTGAGCACTCTGAAAGCAGAAGGAGTGGTGATCCCTGTTCCCCTTCAGGAATGGGGGCATGGTTTTTACTCCAACTTGTTTGTGGTGCCAAAAAAGGACGGATCTTTCCGTCCCGTTCTGGACCTCAAACTGCTCAACAGACATGTGAAAACCAGGCGGTTCCGGATGGAATCTCTCCGCTCCGTCATCGCCTCGATGTCCCAAGGAGACTTCCTAGCATCAATCGACATCAAGGATGCTTATCTCCACGTGCCGATTGCACCAGAGCATCAGCGCTTCCTGCGTTTCGCCATCGGGGACGAACACCTTCAGTTCGTAGCACTGCCTTTCGGCCTGGCGACAGCCCCACGGGTCTTCACCAAGGTCATGGCAACAGTGGTAGCAGTCCTACACTCTCAGGGACACTCGGTGATCCCTTACTTAGACGATCTTATAGTCAAGGCCCCCTCCCGGGTGGCATGCCAACACAGCCTGAACATTGCTCTGGAGACTCTCCCAGAGATTCGGGTGGATCATCAACTTCCCAAAGTCAAAATTGACACCGACCCAATCACTTACATATCTCGGGATGGAGTTTCATACTCTCTCAGCGATAGTGAAACTTCAGCTGGACAAACAGCGTTCACTACAGACAGGGGTGCAAGCTCTCCTTCGAGCCCAGTCACACCCCTTGAGGCGCCTCATGCACTTCCTAGGGAAGATGGTGGCAGCAATGGAGGCAGTTCCATTTGCGCAGTTTCATCTGCGTCCACTCCAATGGGACATTCTCCGCAAATGGGACAGGAGGTCGACGTCCCTCGACAGGAACGTCTCCCTTTCTCGGGCAGCCAAGGCCTCCCTTCAGTGGTGGCTTCTTCCCACTTCTTTGTCGAAGGGGAAATCCTTCCTGCCCCCATCCTGGGCTGTGGTCACGACGGACGCGAGTCTGTCAGGGTGGGGAGCGGTCTTCCTCCACCACAGGGCTCAGGGTACCTGGACTCAGACACAGTCCTCCCTTCAGATCAATGTTCTGGAGATAAGGGCAGTGTATCTAGCCCTAAAGGCGTTCCAGCCGTGGCTGGAAGGCAGCCAGATCCGAATTCAGTCGGACAACGCCACGGCGGTGGCGTACATCAACCACCAAGGCGGCACACGCAGTCGTCAAGCCTTCCAAGAAGTTCGGCGGATTCTGCTGTGGGTGGAAGCCACAGCCTCCACCATCTCCGCAGTTCACATCCCGGGCGTAGAAAACTGGGAAGCAGATTTTCTCAGTCGCCAGGGCATGGACGCAGGGGAATGGTCTCTTCACCCGGACGTGTTTCAGGAGATCTGTTGCTGCTGGGGAATGCCAGACGTCGACCTAATGGCGTCCCGGCACAACAACAAGGTCCCGGCATTCATGGCACGGTCTCAAGATCACAGAGCTCTGGCGGCAGACGCATTAGTTCAGGATTGGTCGCAGTTTCGACTGCCTTATGTATTTCCTCCTCTGGCACTACTGCCCAGAGTGTTACGCAAGATCAGGTCCGACTGCCGCCGCGCCATCCTCATCGCCCCAGACTGGCCGAGGAGGTCGTGGTACCCGGATCTGTGGCATCTCACGGTGGGTCAACCGTGGGCACTACCAGACCGACCAGACTTGCTGTCTCAAGGGCCATTTTTCCATCTGAATTCTGCGGCCCTCAACCTGACTGTGTGGCCATTGAGTCCTGGATCCTAGCGTCTTCAGGGTTATCTCAAGAGGTCATTGCCACTATGAGACAGGCCAGGAAACCAACGTCCGCCAAGATCTACCACAGGACGTGGAGGATCTTCCTATCCTGGTGCTCTGATCAGGGTTTTACTCCCTGGCCATTTGCCTTGCCCACTTTTCTGTCCTTCCTCCAATCCGGAATGGAAAAGGGTTTGTCTCTCGGCTCTCTTAAGGGACAAGTCTCGGCGCTCTCCGTGTTTTTTCAAAAGCGTCTAGCCAGGCTTCCGCAGGTACGCACGTTCCTGCAGGGGGTTTGCCACATTGTCCCTCCTTACAAGCGTCCGCTAGAACCCTGGGATCTGAACAGGGTGCTAACGGCTCTTCAGAAACCACCTTTCGAGCCAATGAGGGATGTTTCTCTTTTACGCCTTTCGCAGAAGGTGGTCTTCCTAGTGGCAGTCACATCACTTCGGAGAGTGTCTGAGCTAGCTGCACTGTCATGCAAAGCCCCCTTCCTGGTGTTTCACCAGGATAAGGTGGTCCTGCGTCCGGTTCCAGAATTTCTCCCTAAGGTGGTATCCCCTTTTCATCTCAATCAGGATATCTCCTTACCTTCTTTTTGCCCTCATCCAGTTCACCAATGTGAAAAGGATTTGCACTTGTTAGATCTTGTGAGAGCACTCAGACTCTACATTTCTCGTACGGCGCCCCTGCGCCGTTCGGATGCGCTCTTTGTCCTTGTCGCTGGCCAGCGTAAAGGGTCGCAGGCTTCCAAGTCAACCTTGGCTCGGTGGATCAAGGAACCGATTCTTGAAGCCTACCGTTCTTCTGGGCTTCCGGTTCCTTCAGGGCTGAAAGCCCATTCTACCAGAGCCGTGGGTGCGTCCTGGGCATTGCGGCACCAGGCTACGGCTCAGCAGGTGTGTCAGGCGGCTACCTGGTCGAGTCTGCACACTTTCACGAAACACTATCAGGTGCATACCTACGCTTCGGCAGATGCCAGCCTAGGTAGGCGAGTCCTTCAGGCGGCAGTTGCCCACCTGTAGGAAGGGGCCGTTTTACGGCTCTTTTATCGAGGTATTCTTTTACCCACCCAGGGACTGCTTTTGGACGTCCCAATTGTCTGGGTCTCCCAATGGAGCGACAAAGAAGAAGGGAATTTTGTTTACTTACCGTAAATTCCTTTTCTTCTAGCTCCTATTGGGAGACCCAGCACCCGCCCCTGTTCCCTTCGGGCTGTTTGTTCTTTTGTGTACACATGTTGTTCATGTTGAATTGTTCTTTGGTTCATGGTTTTCAGTTCTCCGAACATCCTTCGGATTGAATTTACCTTAGACCAATTTATAAGTTTCCTCCTTCCTGCTTTTGCACCAAAACTGAGGAGCCCGTGATGCACGGGAGGGTGTATAGGCAGAGGGGAGGGGTTTACACTTTTAAGTGTAATACTTTGTGTGGCCTCCGGAGGCAGAAGCTATACACCCGATTGTCTGGGTCTCCCAATAGGAGCTAGAAGAAAAGGAATTTACGGTAAGTAAACAAAATTCCCTTCTTTGTCACCCACAGTAGTAGAAACAGTCACTTTAAAAACCATACTAGCATTGTACCCAAGATCCTGCCAGCTTCAAAGCGGTGCATGAGAGCTTTAGAGCACGGAGCTTGTAAGCGCGCACTCCTTGCCTAGGAGACCAGCCGCCTATGGTAGACGGCAGAAGTGGCCGATAATATAAGTAATAAGCAGTAAATTGTACAATATAAATCCTCTGTTCTTGAGAATGGGAAGATGTTCAGTGGAAATGTGTGACGTTTCCATTTTTTACAAGCACTTAGCAATTGTACCCATTTCATAGGATGAGACATTCCCTTTAAGAAAAGTTATCACCTCCATTAATTGTCTATTGGAAGTGAAGAATTAAACCGTGTCTTTCTGAAATCAGTGAGGCTTCATGTATGGAGACCCATCCTTTTTAATGAGCATTTACAAAGGCTTTTCTATCCGCAGCATTAATGTTGCACCGTACGGTAATAGACTATAAGTAATTAGGTAATGATGTGTTACACTAATTAGCCAATATTTACTTTTCAGTTTCTCATGAATCATCACACATAATCCTGGAAATGGACACATAGTCTACGGCAGATCATTAGCTGGGAATTCTCAAGACTTGGTAAGTCTGACCTAAATGTGCTACTTGTTTTTCTTTTTTTTTTTTCTTTAATAAATGGACAGAATACAGACACATTACTTTCAGCTGGTATATTAACACATCCATTGGGTCCACAATGGATACATATGTTCTGATCTGATTTGCTGAGCACAGTCTCCCTCTCAAGTGAATGGGTCCACGGAAAAAAAACTGGATACCATGAGAAGCATATGAGAGATACAAATGACATCTCAATGGTAAAAACGTACATGTGGACCGATAATAGAGAGAGATGATGGACAAAAAATTGTGTAATTTTCACTTATGAGTAGTGATGGGTGAACCCGAACTGTAAAATTCAGGGTCTGTACCGGATACCTAGTGTTCATGCACGGACCCTGAACACTGACTTCTCAAGGAAGTCCATGTTACGGTCCGGGATCGGCCTCCTGGCTAAGGATAGAAATTTTTAAAAATGAAAAAAAAAAGGAGGTCCAATCATTAGCTCTTATAAATATTCACAGTTTCTCCCCCCCCCCATCCCCGTCCAATGTCAGTCCCGACACCTCTGATTGGTTGCAGTCAGACCGCGTTTCCACCCTGTGTGACAGCATCTGTGATGGGTTGGAATTACACACACTGTCTGTGTCCACATAGTAGTGTTAAAATAAATAAAATTAAAAACATGGCGTAGGGTCCCCCCATATTGTGATACCCAGCGCAGATAAAGCCTACTGCTACAGGCTGCAGCCCCCAGCTGTGCGCTTATCTTGGCTGTGTATCAAAATAAGAGGAACCGCAGGTGGCTTTTTTTAAAAAAAAAAAGGCGTGCAGCACCTCAAACACTTCCAGTAAAAAGCAACCAATTTGTCGTATCTACCTCATAGCAGTGTCAACTAATACTTTGCCTCTCTGCAAAAATGTCGTCACACAACTCCATCGACCAAAAAATGAAAACATTATGGGTTTTGGAAAATTACTATATAATAAGAGTTCCTTATTACGGACTTTTTCCCCGTTTTTCAGTACACTGTGTGCTAAAATAAACAGTTTCCTTTAAAAATACAACATTTTTCTCAACAGACAAGCCCTTCTATATCTATGTGAACAAAAAATAAAGTTATGGCTCTGGAAAAAGTTGAGAAATAATTGAAAATGTAACAAACAGAAATGATCTGTGGCCAGAAGGGGTTCAGGTCAGGCCTTTGTGGTGACCGTTCCAAACTTTTAGCTTTACTCTGCTTTAACCATTTTGTAGTAGAGTGACTTGTGTGCTTTGGGTCATTGAATGTCGTTACATTTTCCTCTAGAAGTTTAATATTTTTGATGCATTTGTTTTTCTTCATCTACATTTAGGAGTTATGTGAAAATGTGATGTAGTTTTTGGTCATATTTGTGCATAAATATGTAAAATTCCGAAGGGGTCACAAACTTTCAACCACTACAGTACATATCGCCTTATTGCAGATCAATAATATGATGCCCATGGACAGTTATGCGCCCACACTGCGCCCTCTTATTTTATACTGGGGCACGTTGAGTCTATGTGAATTTTAATGAAAAACCTGAATTAGTTCTCCATAACATGCTGTATTACATAGGTATTCTTTCTAAAACAGAGGACAGTGCCTCCTAGGTCATCATCTGGTGGTATATCGGGTACCAACACTCAGCATGGCACAGGATTGAGGCACATCGTTTTACCATCAGAGCAGAGGGAGCTGACCGTTATCAGACATCTTATTATTGGGGAAACATTATGATCCAAGAACCCAAATACACATTGGATTAATGTCTGGGTATCACAGACTTGGTGCTATCTTGGTTCTCTTCAGACCTAACAGACTGGACAGTCAGCCTCTCCCACTTTCACACCACTTCCTCATCTCGCCCCCTATCTGTCGGTGTCCCTCAAGGTTTTGTTCTTGGACCTCTCCTCTTTTCCATTCACACCTTCGGTTTTGGACAGCTCATAGAGTCCCACGGCTTTCAGTGTTACCTTTACGATGATGATACGCAGATCCACCTCTCTGGACCTGACTTCACTTCCCTACTAACCAAAATCCCACAATGTCTGTCTATTTTATCCTTCTTCTATGCATGATTTCTAACGCTAAACATGGACAAAACTGAATTTATTATATTTCCTCCTCCTCCTCCTTTCTCAACCCCCCCATAAGCCTATCCATCAAAGTTGATGGCTGTTCACATTCCCCAGTCTCACAAGCTCGTTGTCTCAGAGTAACCCTGGACTTCAAGCCATACATCCAAGCCCTCAATCACCTCCTGCCGATTACAACTCAAAAATATCTCCTGAATTTGTTCATTCCTTAACCAAGAATCAGCAAAGCACTAGAATCATCACCCGCCTTGATTACTGCAACCTCCTGCTCTCTCTCCTTCCTTTTAACACTCTTGTACCTCTTCAATCTATTCTAAACTTTCTGGCCTGATTAATCAACCTCTCTCCTTTCTATTCCCTGGCCTCGCAACTGTGCCAATCCCTTAAGTGGCTTACTATTGCCCAAAGACTCCAGTTCAAAACACTAACCATGACATACAAAGCCATCCACAACCTGTCTCCTCTATACATCTGTGACCTAGTCTCCCGGTACCTACCTGCACACAACCTCAAATCCTCACAAGATCTCCTTCTCTACTCCTCTCTTATCTCCTGTTCCCACAATCGCCTACAAGATTTCTCCCATGCCTCCCCCATACTCGGGAATGCTCTACCCCAGCATAACAGACTCTCGCCTACCGTGGAAAGCTTCAAAAGGAACCTGAAGACCCACATCTTCCAACAAATCTATAACCTACAATAACCCTCAGACCAGTACACCACTGCGCAACCAGCTCTGTCCTCACCTACTATACCCTCACCCATTCCCTGTAGTCTGTGAGCCCTTGCAGGCAGGGTCCTCTCTCTCCTCCTGTACCAGTCTGTGCCGCCAGGCTGAGGGGTCACTCAGAAAAATCTAAACATAGTGCATGGAGGCAGGTCCAGAACCATCAGCAATACCAACGGGGACGGATTCCCGGACGAGCTCCCCTGAGTGGCAGCGGCACCCAGAGACTTGGTTTACTCCTGTGTGAGAGTCTGCTTAATGGTCGCACCAACACCCACACGACCTGAGTGAGTACACTGCATACCCCTGAATCTCCCCGCCTGTCCTGCACCACGCTCCCCTACACCTCCACCATCCAGAGCCCCCGGGCCTACCCTACCCGTGAGGGAACGTCATCTGGCTGCCCCGCTCCATCTCCCCCGAATACTCCCATCTGCAGCGGCGGTACTCCCCTTCCCACGAACCACGGGTGGCATCACGAACACTAAACCCCCTGTAAATAGTCCCCCTTTTATTTTCGAGTGGCCGTAAGCCCCCGGTTCCGGAGACCCTCGAGCCACAGCAACCCCGGATACGAGCTGGTCGACTGCTGCAGGGGCGGTACAGATGTCTATCTGCAGTTTCCTCATAGACAACATGAGAACGCTCAGCCGAACCAGTTATTCTGTGTATGGGAGAGTCGCGAGAAACGTCATTGTGCCAACAGCCATTGAAGATGTATGGTCTGCTTTAGAACTTGCCAACCTTATGTATATATAGTACGTAATTAGTGTATTTTGTGAATAATTTGCATGTAGGTAAATATGTGATGACCATTTTTGTATTACAGGGGCCAGAACACTGCGCACAACATGCCCAGCAGGAAGATTAGCCCACTTGGCCCATCCAGACATGGCACAGCTGCAGGAGCCATTTTTCGGAACGGTTCAGACTGTGCTTTGCTCTTAATCTCGGGAGCTTGTATCTATTTAGCGGGTGGGGAAGATGAACAGGACCATATTTATTAAAACTCTGCGCATTGTTTCTATGCAAGAGGATTTTTTCAGTTCCGGAAGTGATGACGTGCTTTAACTTTTTTGATATTCTAATTTATTAATTGTCTGGCTTCGTATTACTTGTCTATAATGCTGGAGGGGGTATTTCTTTGTAAAATCTCTGGGCAATGAAGGGATCTTATTCGGTGTAAATACACTGGAGACTTGGCACAGGATTTCCAGTATAGATTGAGGAATATTTAATGTGTTTTGTAAATTATCTTTTTTGCACTCTAGAACAAATCTAGGCAGGTCCAAGCTGATTCGGCTACTCATTTGCCGGTTTTGTTCCTTCTCTCAGCCCAAATCCACTGTCATTCCTGTACCAAAGCATTACCTCTGATGTATCGGGAGCCCGAGTACCTGTTGTAATAATGTGTATATATTGTGTATCCAATAATCCAAAAGTTCTGCTACTCCACTTAGTCCAGAGATGATCTACAAGCAAGTTTTATACTTTTCTATGATTGTCCTCTATACTCCAAAATACTTGATACTGTGCCACATGCCGGATCACATTAATGCCTGACTACTAAAGGTTACTGTATGGCAAGTTCCTGGGGGTATCCTGAATGCACCACAGTTGCCTGGAAATGAAGGATATGATATGTATATAATGCTGTAAAACATGACGGTGATGGACAGCAACACTAGGAGGACATGTATTGGGGTGCAGTGTCTCCGCCAGACATCATATTCCCTCTGCAGTGATGGTCATGGTGGCTCTATGCTGGGTATTCATATTACTGGTGATGATTCATTAATTGCTGATCTGCCATTATTTGATTATGAATTAAAGGGGTTGTCCCTTTACACTTTTTAATTTGTATACATAGTTAAGGTGAATATTCTCTGGTTGTTTGACAGACGTGTAGCTCAACCGGATCATCATTACAGACGTTAGGTGCACTCAAAACAGAAGAATCAGCCATGAATTCCTGTTTCAAAGCAAACCTGTGATGATTCTGCAGAAGAATCGCCCATAAAACATGCAGGCTATGCAGTGGATATTTCACGTCTGCTGTATCAGTGATGCCTGCACACACAGCCAGAGCCGGGGTTCCATAATGTGCACATATGGCCCTAATGTATGACACTACACATACTGCGGATACTTGCATCCGTCAGGCCCATAAGACAATGCCTGCTCCTTATTAAGTCACTTAACATTAAATCACACAATCACAATTCCCTGCTATAATCTGTCGGTCATTAATTTCTCCATAGCGCCCCCACAGGGAAAATAAAGCATTACATAGAAATCAGTGTGATGTCATCAGATGCATGCTTCCCGAATCAAGGGAATGCCAGATAACAGCCGTGTAGATTGTTGCACACATTGAAAGGCCTGCCGAAGAACACCTTCCGCATTCATTATAGCGTTTGCACCTCTTATAGTCTAGTTTTTGTTGATTTTTGTATTATTTTTTCTTCAATTTTTGCCTTAATCTCTTAATTTGCACCTTATTAGTGTGTGTTTTATGTTTGTCGTTGTAGACGGGGTATGGGTATTTCCAGAAATTGTCAACTGATTTTGATTTTTGCCATTTTAGTGGAATGTGTGACTTTTTACGCGTGAAAATAAAAGTTAAAAAGAATGTCACCAGGTTTCTGTTATGTAATCTGAGAGCAGCTCGATGTATTGGCAGAGACCCCCAATTCCAGCGATGTCACTTACTGGGCTACTTGCTGCAGTTTTATCTACTGCAGATCTAACAGTTCTCTGAATGCTGAGCTCTGAATAACCTTGCCCCCACCGTTGATTGGTAGCATTCCGTGTACATGGGCAGAACGCTACCAATCAGTGGTGGGGGCGGGGTTACACAGAGCTCATGAATATGGAGGATTACCTAGCAGTAGGTTTACTGGTCCTCTAGTGACAATCTCCTGCTGATAAAACTACAGCAAGCAGCCCAGGAAGTGACACATCGCTGGTATAAGGAGCTTTGCCCTTACATTATGCTGCTCTCAGATTAAATATTAAAAACCTGCTGACAGACTCCCTTTAATGACAAAAGTAAAGAGTATTTTTGTTTTGCGCAAAATTCATGTCCTATGTGCACCATTTTGAAGAACTTGGATCAAAAAACAATTACCAAAGGACGGAAAGAAAAACAAAGACTGCTAATGATGAATCTGGCAGTGTGTCTTGGAAGATTAGCCTGGTGCTGTCTCCGGTCGGCTCCTTCCTGCCCCGCTCCTGTTGAGTGACAGATGTATACACCTTGGGAGAGATCGGTCAGTCTTGGCGTTTTGGGGTGGGGAGAAGCCGGCTTTTCAAAATATGTGTACCCTTAAACGCAGAAGGGTTTTACAGTAAAACTGACATGGCTGATGTGATGGAGCCAGTATGTGATTGATGCTGCCCGTGGATCAGGCAGCATGAATCTGATGTATGAAAACAAATTAACTAAGACCACTCCATTACCAAACTGCACTGCTCCTGATATAGTGCGATGTCCCAAAATATCTTCAGGTCCCATGGTTTCCTATAATGTATTGCACTTTTATGAAGGCAACAACATGTGTGAGTATTGTACGTAAAGGTGACTAATAGTGAGCGATTCCTCGGTCATACCGGTGACGGGCATGCTGAGAACATTCCCGACTGATGTCCGAGTGCTGGATCCGCTGTTATACGCAGGTGACAGCTGCACTGTATACATACAACGGCTGATTGACAGTCATTTTTCTTATTGCGCACTGTGTTCCTAAGCAGGACTGGAACTACACAAAGCCTTTTTACGTTTTATACTATGGTTATTTTTATGCTTGTTGCAAGGATTTTTACTTTTAAGGGACAATACAGTTCATTTTCACAATGTATTTCTTTCTTCTGTATTTGCTGCCTGTCGTAAATAAATGTGTAATTTATAATTCCCATTGTGTGCAGTGGTTTGCCATTGTCGGGCTCTGTGACCGTTTATTATTCCGCTTTCGACAGTAGTGTTATTCGGACGCCTCTAAATGACTTTCATTTACTGCAGTTTGTATAACATCAAATTTCCATCCTGTCTGTGTAACATTACACTTTCTTTGGTATGAACTGAAATCTGAACATCACCAACAGTGCCCACAAACAGGACTGTGGGAATGTGATGAATAGTCGCATCCATTCCGAAATTCATGGAAGCCCTAGAGCTCTGATACTCACGAAACCTAAGGGTACATTCACACATACAAGGGTTTTTTTTGAGAAAATTCTCCTCACAATCCAAGACACAATTGGCATGGTTTATTCAGTATATTGTGAAAGTGAGTACACCCCTCACATTTTTGTAAATATTTTACTACCCGGTGTTGCCTGGGATAGTAACTAAGTGTCTCTCTCCCACTCTGTCGTCTCTCTATCCCTCTTGGTTTCTGTCTGTCTCTCTATCCGTATGTCTCTGTCTGTTTCTCTCTCCCTGTTTCTCTGCCTGTCTGCCTCAGTCTCTGCCTGCCTCTCTCTCTGTCTGCCTTTTTCTGTCTCTCCCGGTCTGCCTCTCTCTCTGTGTCGGTCTGCCTCTCTTCCCCCGATCTGCCTCTCTTCCCCCGGTCTGCCTCTCTTCCCCCGGTCTGCCTCTCTTCCCCTGGTCTGCCTCTCTTCCCCCGGTCTGCCTCTCTCCCCCGGTCTGCCTCTCTCCCCCGGTCTGCCTCTCTCTCTCTGTCTCTCTATCCGTCGCTCAACCTAAATCATATTAACTGACACATAAGCTGTCTTAGGGTACGTTCACACGAGTGTATGAATCAGACGAGTGCAATGCGAGAAAATCTTGCATTGCACTCTGACCAATTTTATTCAATGAGGGAGAGCAGAAGGTCAGCTTTTTTTTTCATCCAGATTCTGGATGAGAGAAAAGTCGCAGCATGCTGTGATTGTCAGCGAGAGCCATGTCACTCGCACCCATACAAATCTGAAATATCGGACTGCACTTGGATGATACCGGAATGCAGTGCGATAATCGCATTAGCAGACAATGGAGGAGATGGGGAGATTAGTCCCGCCCTCTCCTCCACACCTGTGATCTGATCGCAGGATCGGATCACAGTGGCATGACAATCGATTCACGCTGGCAGCATAGCAGGAGCCAAGGGTCATTAGCAATAATGCATCTGATGCACTCACATCGGATGCCATAAGATCTTGTTAATCCAGCCTTAGGCATGAACGTATGAAAAAAATGGTCCCATTCTCATCCTGAAGAGTAGGACGATTTTTTTCTCACTTGTCATTCGTGTGCTGTCAGTGTGCAATCCGTTGTTTTCTCAGCAGCTATTAGTCATTTACAGGACCATTTACAGTGTTCTCTGCTAAATGATAATGTATCCATAAAAACGGACGACACTGGGATGGTCTGTGTGACATCCGTTTTTTTTTCTCGCACCCATTGACTTTTATTGGCGAGACTCGCACGATTTCGGCAACAAATCGCAGCATGTTGCGACTTTTCTCTCATCCAGAATCTGGTTAAAAAAAATTGCTGACCAACTGCTCTGCCTCACTGACTAACATTTTCTCTCATTACAATCATGTGAATCATACGGTCATGTGAGCGTACCCTTATACTAAGAATGTCCTTCGTTGCTTATGGCAACCAATCAGAGCTTCTATTAATGACCTGTAGCTCCCAGCTCCATTGACTTTAATAATGTAAGCAGGTTTTTTGGCGAACTTTAAAGCCAACACTGATGATCCGACACTTTGAGACAATGTAAAGTAGTCAGTGTACGGCTTGTAGAACAGTGTAAATTTAGAGCCTTCTAAATAACTCCACACACAGCCATTAATGTTGACTACCGCTGGCAACAAAGGTGAGTACACCCCTAAGTGAAAATGAGCGAATTGTGGCCAATTAGCCATTTTCCCTCGCCGGTGTCATGTGACTCATTAGTGTTACAAGGTCTCAGGTGTGAATGGGGAGCAGGTGTGATAAATTTGGTGCTATCGCTCACACTCTCTCATACTGGTCATGAAAGTTCAACATGGTAGCTCATGGCAAAGAATTCTCTGAAGAGCTGAAAAAAAGAATTGTTGCTCTACATAAAGATGGCCAAGGCTATAAGAAGATTGCCAACCCCATGAAACTGAGCTGTGCTGACATACTGAAGCAGAGTCTGATCCACTCCCTTTGGAAACTGAATTATAACATAACGACCCAAGAACACCTCAAAGACGACCACTACTTTGTTAAAGGGAAGGTGTTGCGTTTTTTTATTTTTGTATTAATAATAGTGATTATAAAATCAAGTATTTTTAATACAAAATTAAACTCACTGTTTATTTAGTTTTTATTTAATTCTATTTTTACTGAAACGCTGGGGGCTGCCATCTTGGATCTGCTGTGTGTAACAACAGTTACCTCCTTTATGACAGCCCTCTGTGCATTGACTCTGTCGGGCTCCGACCCTATTCTCTAACAGAGACAGCGTCTGCTGTAAACTAGACAAGCCCCCTGGGCTGTCCAGATCACAGCAAAGGGAGGGTTTCTCTGCCATCTTTCTAGAGCTCACAGCGTATGCTGTGTGGTGCACTTTCCCCATCACCCGCCACGATGGGGTGAGTACTGGTGCCGGGCAGCCGTGATTGCACTGTAACTGATCCTGGTGTGCTGCTCCCCATTCCTTCGCTCATTCCCCCCCGCCACCGCAAACTCTCTCCCCCCCCTCCGCTCACGCCCCACTCCACCGCTCACCCTCCCTCCCTCCCTCCCTCTTCGTTCACCCCCCTCCTCCCCACGTGTGCTCACCTAGTGCCTCTGTTCCTCGCTGCTCTGTGCAGTGATCCTTGATAGGAGGAACAGACACCAGGCTGACAGGACAGGCTGCCGGGGACGCAGGTCTGAGGTGAGTGCATGCGGCTTGAAGCAGTGATAGCGGCATGACATCTGTAGTGCAGTGCCGCTCAGGCTGCAGATCACCCCTCCTCGCCGCATGTCATCTCGGACCTCCGATCCCAGCTGTCAGCACACTATATGGAGGCGCGGGATGCAGTGCGGCATTAAGTCAGCTGTCATTAGTGACACTTTAGACATTAGGATCACTTTGCGGTCACCAACAATATGGCTCCGCACTGTGATCCTAAACTTCATTCTATCTTAACTTTTTGGAAACACCCAGATTGGGAGGGGGAGCTGTGACATCACACACAGGAGAGCCTCTTTTACTGCAGTTGTAATGTGAGCTAGTTCTACAGTAGGATTTCAGCAGCTGCTCCCTCTAGTGTTTGAGTGGAAAATATCAAACTTTTTTTTTTATATTTTTCTCAAAAGCACATAATTAAACAAAATATTAAAACTATAAATTTTTTCAGTTATTGATTTATTTATTTTTTTATGACCCCTTCCCTTTAACCCCTTAGTGACGGAGCTAATTTTCACCTTAATGACCAGACCAAATTTTGCAATTCTGACCAGTGTCACTTCATGAGGTTATAACTCTGGAACGCTTCAACGGATCCCGGTGATTCTGAGATTGTTTTTTCGTCACATATTGGACTTCATGTTAGTACCAAATTTAGGACAATATTTTTTGCGTTTATTGAAGAAAAAAATTGAATATTGGCAAAAATTTTGAAAATTTAGCAATTTTCAACTTTTGAATTTTTATACCGTTAAACCAGAGATTTCTGTGACACAAAATAGTTAATAAATAACATTTCCCACATGTCTACTTTACATCAGCACAATTTTGGAAACAAAATTTTTTTTTGTTAGGAAGTTAGAGGGGTTCAAAGTTTATCAGCGATTTCTCATTTTTACATCAAAATTTACAAAACCATTTTTTTAGGGACCACATCACATTTGAAGTGACTTCAATAGGCCTAGATGACAGAAAATACCCAAAAGTGACACCATTATAAAAACTGCACCCCCCAAAGTACTCAAAACCACATTCAAGAAGTTTATTAACCCTTCAGGTGCTTCACATGAACAAAAGCAATGTGGAATGAAAAAAAGCAAAAATTAAATTTTACCTAAAAATGTTGCTCTAACCCAAATTTATTCACTTTTAGAAGAACTAACACAACAAAATGGACCCCAAAACTTGTTCCCCACTTTCTTATGAGTGCGCCGATACCCCACATGTGGTCAGAAACCTCTGTTTGGACAAATGGGAGGGCTCGGAACAGAAGGAGCAATATTTGAATTTTGGAAAGCAAATTTGGCTGAAATAGATTGCGAGCACCATGTTGCATTACAGGTCCACTAAGGTACCTAAACAGAAGAAACCCCTCACAAGTGACACCATTTTGGAAACTAGACCCCTCAAGGCTTCTATCTAGGGGTATAGTGAGCATTTTAGATCCACAGGTACTTCACAGATTTTGTTAACGTTACGTTGTCATATTGAAAATTTTAATAATTTTCTCAAAAATGTTGCTTTAGCATCAATTTTCTCACTTTTTCAAGAGGTAATTCCAAAAATTTGACCTCAAGGTTTGTTAACCACTTTTTTATGAGCGCGGTGATACCTCACATGTGGTCTGAAACCTTTGTTTGGACAAATGGGAGGGCTTGGAACGAAAGGAGCAATATTTGAATTTTGGAAAGGAAATTTGGCTGAAAAAGATTGCGGGCACCATGTCACATTTGGAGGACCCCTAAGGTACCTAAACAGCAGAAACCCCACACAAGTGACCCCATTTTGGAAACTAGGCCCCTCAAGGAATTTATCTAGATGTTTGGTGAGTACCCTGAACCCCCAGGTGCTTCACAGAATTTTATAACGTTGAGCCATGAAAAAAAAAAAAAAAATTTTACCACAAAATTGTTATTTCAACCAGGTAGCTTTTTTTTTTACAAGAGTAAAAGGAAAAAATTCAGCATAACATTTATTGTGCAATTTCTCCTGAGTTTGGCGATACCTTATATGTGGTGGAAATCAACTGTTTGGGCGCATGGCAGGGCTCGGAAGGGAAGGAGTGCCATTTGACTGCAAAATTGGCTGGAATCAATAGCGGACGCCAGGTTGCATTTGGAGAGCCCCTGAGGTGCCTAAACAGTGGAGGTCCCCCACAAGTGACTCCATTCTGGAAACAAGACACCTCAAGGCTTTTATCTAGGTGTATAGTGAGCAGTATGAATCCACGAATACTTCACAGAATTTGATAAGCTTAGGTTGCCATATTGAAAATTTTCATTTTTTTCACAAAAATGTTGCTTCAGCATCAAATTTCTCACTTTTTCAAGAGACAACAACAAACCGTGGACCCAACAGGTTGTTATCCAATGTCTTATGAGCACAGGGATACCCCACATGTGGCCAAAAACCTCTGTTTGGATAAATGGGAGGGCTTGGAATGGAAGCAGCACCATTTGAATTCTGGAAAAGTTGAAATAAATTGCGGGCACCATGTCACATTTGCAGGGCCCCTTGGGTACCTATACATTAGAAACCCCCACAAGTGACCCCATTTTGAAAACTGGATTTTATTCAGGAGTATAATAAGCATTTTGAATCCACAGGTACTTCACAAAAATGTTGCTGTAGCAACCAATGTCTCACTTTTAGGCTATGTGGCCATGAGCCAGCGACACGGCGTCTAGTACACAGTGTCAGCCTCCTGCAGAGATGTGAGTGTTGTCCACGGGAGAACGCAGCTGCCCATGCCCACGATTTGGGTTCAGGCCGCTGTGGAGCTCTATGCTACCTGCAGAGAACACTCATCTCCGCAGCATAAATTGACATGCTGAGGCTCGGGAAGCTGCGCCACAGGTCAGTTTATGTGGCGGAGAAAAGAAGCACATTGGGCAAGCACATTGGGCATGGGATTTCTAAAAATCCTTCCACTGTGCTTCTACTGCACAATGCAGCGTTATGGACGCAGGGAAAACACTCTGCGCCCAAAACGCTGCAAATCCTGATTGTGGGCGCACAGCCTAAAATGCTACAATGGATGAATGGATACATGTCAAACATATATAACGTCCCACCCCCTGCATATTCTAAGCTGGCGCCCTTTAGTGCCTTTCATGTGGCACTAAAGGGTGCCTAGCCTTGTATTTAGCCCCCCAAAAAAATAATAATTAAAATAAACGACGTGGGGTCCCCCCCATTTTTGATAGCCAGCTAGGGTAAAGCAGACAGCTGTAGCCTGCAAACCACAGCTGACAGCTTCACCTTGTCTGGTGATCAATTTGGAGGGCTCCCCAGGCGTTTTTTTTAAAAAAAAAAAAAACGTGGGGTCCCCCCCAAATTAGATCACCAGCCAAGGTGAAGCGGACAGCTGGGGTCTGGTATTCTCAGGGTGGGAAGAGCCATGGTTATTGGACTCTTCCCAGCCTAAAAATAGCAGGCCGCAGCCGCCCCAGAAGTGGCGCATCCATTAGATGCGCCAATCCTGGCGCTTCGCCCCAGCTCATCCCGCGCCCTGGTGCGGTGGCAGACGGGGTAATATATGGGGTTGATACCAGCTGTAATGTCACCTGGCATCAAGCCCTGGGGTTAGTGATGTCACGGCATCTAAACAGATACCCGACATCACTAACCCAGTCAAGTAATAGACAAAAAAAGACAAAAAAAAATTTATTTGAAAAAAAAACTCCCCGAAACATTCCTCTTTCCCCAATTTATTGAAAATAAAGAAATTACGGTCGCTGTAATCCGCTGTAATCCGTGAGGTCCCACGCCGACTCTGGATCTTCTAGAATATGGGGGGCACGTTCAGGGAACGTATCCCCCATTTTCTGGAAGAGCAAGCTCTCCATGAGCAGTGTGGGTGCAGTAATCTGAGAATACTGCACTCACACTGCCCCGGTCCAACTTAGGGCAGAGTGACCTGCAGTAACCTCATTCCAGAATATGAGGGGCACGCTCACAGAACGTACCCCCCATTTTCTGGAACAGCAGTCTCTCCATGTGAGGACCACACTCCTCACATGGAGAGACTGCTGATTACTGCACTCACTCTCCCCCGGTCCACAGTGGAGCAGCCTGTGCATCAGCGACGTCAGCGTCCCTGCAAGACTGACGTCGCTGATGCACAGGCTGCTCCACTGTGGACCGGGGGAGGAATCCAGCTGACAGCCGCTGTCTGCGCATGCGCCGTCAGCATTCAAGAAGGAGGCGGCGTGATCGCGGGACGGATCACCAGACAGGTAACGTATGACCGGGGGCTCGGGGGCTGGGGGGGGTGATGGGGGGTGACCTAGTGGGACCTGGGGGGACCTGGGGACACCTTTCTGCCGCATGTGACGTGTCACATGCGGCAGAAAGAGCAGAATGAATGCGGGGGAGGGGGGGTGGCTCTGGAGACCCGGAGGGGGCTCCGGTGACCAGAGGGCTCCGGTGGACCGGAGGAGGGGTCAGGGGGAGGACATTTCCCTCCGATCTGAAATGTTTGATCATTTCAGATCGGAGGGAAATGAATGCAGAGCCGGCGGCGGCAGTTTTCAGCGCGCGTCGGCGCCATCTTGCACGCTCCGGAGGGGGGCTCTGAAGAACTGGAGGGGGCTCCAGGGACCAAAGAGCTCCGGTGTACCGGAGGAGAGGTCAGGAGGGGGACATTTCCCTCCGATCTGAAATGTTTGATCATTTCAGATCGGAGGGAAATGAATGCAGAGGCGGCGGCGGGAGTTTTCAGCGCGCGTCGGCGCCATCTTGGATTTTCCGGAGGGGGGGGGGGTTGGCTGGATTTCTCCGGTACCGGGGGCTTTGGGGGCACTAAGGGCTCACATTTATTTCTCATCTGACATGTTTGATCACGTCAGATGAGAAATAAATAAATTTTACCAGCCATTTTTTTTTTTTTTATGTTGTCGCCGGTATACGGTGTATACCGGCGATCGCATTAACGGGGTGCATACAAAACACCCCGATTCATAATCTGGGGGGTCTCAGCTACCCCCGGTAGCTGAAACCCCCGAGATTTTTCGTCACTGGGGGGCGCTACAGGGTTTTTCCGGCCTGACGTCTCAAGACGTCGGAACAGAATAAGTACCCTGTTTTTCCGACGTCTTGAGACGTTAGGCCGTCGCTATGGGGTTAAAGAAACTGAGGGTAAAGGTACTGGACTGACCAAGCATGTCTCCAGACCTAAACCCTATTGAGCATGTTAGGGGCCTCCTCAAATAGAAAGTGGAGGAGCACAAGGTCTCTTACATACACCAACTCCGAGATGTCGTCATGGAAGATGGAAGAGGATCCTGTGGCTCCAGTGAACTCCATTCCAAGAGAGCTAAGGCAGTGCTTGAAAATACTGGTGGCCACAAAACAATATTGACACTTTGGACACAATTTGGCTGTTTTCACTTAGGGGTGTACTCACTATTGTTGCCAGTGGTTTAGACATTAATGGCTGGCTGTTGAGTTATTTAGAGGACAGCAAATTTACAGTTATACAAGCTGTACCCTGACTACTTAACATTGTATCAAAGGGTCATATCTGCAGTGTTCTCCCATAAAAAGATATAAAAAAAAAGTTACAAAAATTTGAGGGATGTACTCACTTTTGTGATATACAGTACGTGTAGTGATTGCATATTTTGCTATGGCATCACCATGGATTTTAACTAAAGCATTCCAAAGGGGAAAATACACAGCAAATCATTGAGATGTGAACTTCTTTTCTCTCTATGATTTTTGAGTGGAGAACGCTCAAAAAAAAACTAAACAAAAAAAAAAAACAAAAGAATAAACATATTTATTTTTATACAAAAACTGTGAGCTTGGCATTGGAAACCATGGAAGATGGCAATGGATAAATGTTTCAATACAAACAATAATTCTTAACACAAAGCAATTTAAAGGGAACCTGCCACCAGATTTGGGCCTATAAGCTGTGGCCACCACCAGTGGGCTCTTATATACAGCATTCTAACATGCTGTATATAAGAGCCCAGGCCGCTGTGTAGAACATAAAAAACACTTTAGAATACTCACCTAAACAGTCGGTGCAGAGCAGATGGGCGTCTCCGTACTCGGCCATCTCGGTGCGGCGCCTCCTCTTTCGGCCATCTTTGTCCTTCTTCTGAAGCCAGTGTGGATGACGCATCCAAAGACATCCACAATAGCCGGCATTGACATTCTGCGCATGTGCACTACCGTACTTTGATCTGCCCTGCTGAGGGCAGATCAAAGTGTGCCTGCGCAGGACCCCAGTGTAGGTTTGTGTGGATGACGTAGACGCGTCATCCACACTAGCTTCAGAAGATGGCCGAAAGAGGAGGCGCCGATACCGGAGAACAGAGACGCCCATCCAACCCATCTGCGCCGCATCGACCGTTTAGTATTATAAAGTGTTTTTTACGTTCTACACAGCGGCCTGGGCGCTTATACACAGAATTCTAACATGCTGTATATAAGAGCCCAGTGGTGGTGCCCGCAGCTTATAGTCACCAAATCTGGTGACACTTTCCCATTAAAAAAAATACAGCTGAGAACTACAGTAGCCATTAGTTGCTGCAGTTTTGGGATTGTTTAATTTTTGCGGGGGAACAGCTTTCACCCACTAAACTGTGCTGCCATTACAATTGGACGCCCAGTTTTGCTTGTGAAATGGCTTGTTGCACCGCAAAATTAAATGACTCTATAATACCCAATATGAAAACCAGTGTCTACTTCCGATACGGAGACGTTCACATTAATGTATTTCCGGTGTGTGGACAGCACACAGAAAAACGTTATCCTATGTGATGGTACAAATGAGCGATTTTCCAAACAGACCTTAGGTCTATGTGCAAACAAAATTGCTCCATACATTAGTCTGGTCCGATTTATGGACCAGCTGCGCGCATGTAAATCATAGGCAGCGTCTGCACCGTTAGGCTATGTGCATATAGTTTGTTTATTTTTTTTTCTTTTTGGAGGTTGTCAAAAATGACAAGTTTTCTAGTGGAAACAGTTTCAGGAAGCGCTCCATCTTTGAGGATCTTTTGGAGGGGTTTTTCCATTCCTGAAATGGCTTTGAAGCATTCTAGAAGAGGACCTAGTGGTTTTTTTGCAGCTGTGGTGGAGGACACGGGGTAAGCAGCGGTAGTAGTCGTGTGTGCAAAGCAACAGGTCACCACACAGCCTGTCATTAACCCCACGCCTTCCTGTCACCGCACCACACACAGAAATACTCCGCAACAGTCTCAGGCGACACACTTTCATTTTTCTTCAGGGAATTAAAGTCCAGACTCAGTCTCGTTTCTTAAACAGGCCAACTTTATTTTCTGGTAATGTCCGCATCAACTAGGTCCGCAACTCGCTGGTACTGGTTCTCATCCGATGGAGGTTCCAACCACTCTTCCATGCTTTACATAAACAGTAGTCCGTATCACTGGCATCTGAGTACCCTATGTCACCTCCACGTCTCTCCTTCCAGGCTACACTTCATACTAGCACCAGGGGGGTTCGCCACCGAACAGGCTATCCTGACTGTGCCCAGGCCATCCAGACATACCCTTCTGCCTGAGGGCGCACAGACCTTTCCGTGAGTATGGAATTCGTTGAGTTTCACCAAGTAGATACCAACACCAGGCCTCCAACCGTCCAACTATACACCTCTCCTTGGGGACTGTGGTTCTCCACACTGAACCGGATCCTGCGTGCCGCGGTCGCGGGGTTAACCCATAGGGTCAGAATATTCTACTTGGGGGTTCTCACTAATTCATCTTCCCGGGGACTCTCCTGCTGTCTACTTCCTATCCTCACCCTTTTATACATGCTGCTCTCCTCCTCTTCCTTAACTCTTTCTCTGCTCACCCAGGTTGCCAGGACAGCTGTGCTACAACACTGCCACCTTTTAGCCTTTACATAAATCACTTAGACAGCCTCACCCATTCTGTTATTGGGTCTCCTTTTCCATCTATTAGCATAAATTGTGGCTTCAATTGGTCTTCTGATAGAGTATTAATAACTAATTTTATCCGCCTGTTAATTTTTGTACAGGAAATTTTGTGCCATTTTCCTCTTTGTCCTCATTTACCCTGTAATGACTTCTTTTAAAGTATATGTATTTATATTGACCCAAACATATTTATGTATTCAATAAAAATAATGTTTTATATGCAGGAATCATGATTTGGGCTATGATGTTTCTACAAACTCTTTTTTCTGGCACACAAAGTCCTTTTTGCCTTGCTAGTTTTCCACACTGCCACCTGGTGGTTTTTATACAATTCACATGCACATTATACATTACACTTACATTTTACACATTATATATAGACCATCAATGTGCCGGCTACTAATGCAGGGGTGGGCTCAACCCTAAACCCCCACACAGTCTCGTTTAGAGCCTTTTTTTTTCCACATAGTACAATACTGGTCTGAACTTATCTTAAAGAGAACCTGACACCAGTTCTTTTGCCCTATAAGCTGCGGCCACCACCAGTGGGCTCTTATATACAGCATGTTAGAATGCTGTATATAAGAGCCCAGACCGCTGTGTAGAACATAAAAAACACTTTATAATACTCACCTAAACTAGTCGCTGTGGTGGATGTGGCTCAAATGGGCTTCTTAGTCCTCTGGTGCCGGCACCGCCTCTTTCAACCATCTTCGTCCTCCTTCTGAAGCCTGTGTGCATGACGCGTCTACGTCATACACACTCGCCGGTCCCGCGCATGCGCACTACAATACTCAGATCAAAGTGCGCCTGCTCAGGACCTGGATTCTAGCGAGTGTGTATGACGTCGGATGCGTCATGCACCACGGCTTCAGAAGATGAAGGACAAAGATGGCCGAAAGAGGAGGCGCCGGCACTGGAGGACGAAGGCGTCCATTTGAGCCACATCCACCGCAGCAACCGTTTAGGGGAGTATTATAAAGTGTTTTTTATGTTCTACACAACGGTCTGGGCTCTTATATACAGCCTTCTAACATGCTGTATATAAGAGCCCACTGGTGGTGGCCGCAGTTTATAGGGCAAAAAACTGGTGACAGGTTCCCTTTAAGGGCTCGTTCAGACAAATGTCTTGTATATCTGTGTATTGTCCATGGTGAAAAGTCCATGTATATAGTATGCTGACCAATGCAAGACAATGGGGCGATTCCCATGAGCGAGACTGCTGGTTATCATGTAAAAAATCTGTTGCATCTGGTTTTTATGCAGCAGAATTATTAACATAGAAAACTATTTGGCTGTTTATATTTTATATTGTTGATATATGAAACTGATACCATTAGGAGGTCATATGGATGGCAAACGGACTATTTTGCTTGCTTGTCTGAGCCCGCCCTAAGGCAGAATTCACATCTCTGAAACCTTATTTTTGGATCACAATACCTGGGACACCTGCCATGTGCCCTGTCCGTATAGATGTAGATAAGGCAGTTAGTGCGGGTCAGGAGACCTATGTTTTGCAACAAGTAAATTCAGCCTTCGCTCACAACACTGTATAAATCGGATGAGCGCTTTCTGATTTTTTATCGCGTAGCTCTCGGATCAATGTTATTCAATAGCCCAGTGCTGATGACGATTAATTCCATTGACAGATTCTGTGAAAAAAATTGCAGCACGCTACGATTTTAGTTTGAAATTGGATGGATGCGAGAAAAAAGTTGAATGCCGTAGAGAGCTACATTATAGCATCCGATTTTTATGGATACATTACAATTCTGTAGCATAGGAAACTGTAAATAGTCCTGTAAATGATTAAAGGGAACCAACCAGCAGGATTTTCATATATAAAGTAAAGCCAACGCTATACTGGTGTTAGGATGCTGAATGTAAGCATAGCTTCTGTTCTGAGATTGGAGGTTTTATTTCAGAAATATGTGCAAGTAAAGTTCCAGCAATGCACTACTATTTGATTGACAGGTGCAGCAGAAAGGGAATATGTAGGTCGGGACTTGCTGCCTATTCCCGCCCCTGTCTGCCTGCCTGGCCTTCTTCCCCCTGTCGCCATCATAGTCATTTATTTGGTGCAGGCAGACAGACCAGGGCGGGAATAGATAGCAATACCTGACCCACATATTCCCTTCCTGTTGCACCTGTCAATCAAATAGCAGTGCATTGCTGGAACTTTACTTGCACATATTTCTGAACTAAAACATCCAATCTCAGAGTAGAACGTATGTTTACATTCAGCATCCTAGCGCCACTATAGATTCCAACTACCTATCTGTCCTGCTGTCAGCCCCTCTCCCCCGAGTTCTGTGGCTCATCTGACTGCTCCTGCTGAGATTTTGCTACTTCCTGTGAGGTCACGTTGACAGGTCAGGAGCTTATCCCCCGCCCTGTTGACGGGCATCACAACTAATGTCATCTTGGCTCCCTGCTGCCGACCAAGTACAATGCGACAGCCCTTGCCCCCTCATCCTCCCACGTACCCTTCCCACATTCTGTACTGTCCCCTGTGCACTGCTATCTGTGCGCTCTGTGATGAGATGCTGCGGGTTTATCAATAGGAACAAGATGGCAGCAGAATTGCAGCTCTCATCATACTGCAAAGGGGAACAGACAGCGCGCTGGGAGTGAGAAGAAGAGATTACAGAGGGAGAAGAGAGACTGCAGGGGGTGAGAAGAAGAGAGCACGGGGAGAGAAGAGATACCACAGGGGGTGAGACGAAGAGAGCACGGGGAGAGAAGAGATACCACAGGGGGTGAGACGAAGAGAGCACGGGGAGAGAAAAGAGACTGCGGGGGGTAAAAGAGAACGCGGGGAGGAGAGAGACCGCAGGGGAGAAGAAGAGACTGCACAGGGGGAGAAGCAAGTACACAAGGGAAGTAGAGAGAGCACAGGGGAGAGAAGAGAGTGCACGAGGGGAGAAAGCACAGGGGTGAGAATGTAGGGGGGAGAAGATTACGCAGGGGGGAGAACAGAGACCATGGGGAGAACAGAGACCATGGGGAAAGAAGACAGACCACAGGCAGGAGACGAGAGACCACAGGGGGGTGGGGGAAGAGAGTGCACGTGGGGAGAAGAGTGCATGGGGGAAGGAGAGTTCACAAGGGGAGATGAGAGTGCATTGGAGAAGAGACACAAAGTTAGGTCCAGAAATATTTGGACAGTGACATAATCTTCATGATTTGGGCTCTACATGCCACTACTGAGATGCAATTTAAGTGAAGACTTTCATATTAAATTAAAGAGGTTGAACAAAATATTCTGTGAAATGTTTAGGAACTGCACCCATTTTTCTACAAATTCTCCTCATTCCAGGGGCTCAAAAGTAATTGGACAAATTTAATTTACCATAAATAAAATGTTAATTTTTAATTCTTCATAGAGAATTCTCTGCAGGCAAAAATTGCTTAAAGTCTGGAAGCCATGGACGTCACCAAACACTGGGTTTCCTCCTTTGTGATGCTTTTCCCAGCCTCTACTGCAGCTGACTTCAGTTGTTGCTATTTTCTGGTCTTATTTAGATGCTTTTTGACAAAGTCTAATTTGGCCTATTTTTAAGGCTTAGTAATCGTTTGCACCTTGTGGTGAATCCTCTGTATTTGCTCTCAAGAAGTCTTCTCT
The DNA here is from genome assembly GCF_048569485.1 of Anomaloglossus baeobatrachus. Lineage (NCBI taxonomy): Eukaryota > Metazoa > Chordata > Amphibia > Anura > Aromobatidae > Anomaloglossus > Anomaloglossus baeobatrachus. The sequence goes on from NC_134361.1 coordinate 87,338,888, forward strand.
TTATGGTAGATATAGATACTGAAACACCTTCTTCTTGAGTATGTTTTTCACTTGGATGGATGTTGTTAAGGGGTTTTCCTTCACAAAGAAAACTATTCTATGATCACCCACAAATGTTGTCTTCCTTGGACATTCAGCCTCTCTGAGTTCCCATGCTCACCAGTGTGCTCTGTTTTGTTTTTTGTAGAATGTACCAAACTGTTGATTTGGCCACCTCTAACATTACTGCCATCTCTCAGAGATTTCTTCTCTATTTTCAGCCCAATGATGTTGTTTCTCCTCCATTGAGAACTCTTTTGACTGCATGTTGTGGGTTTACAACAATGGGTTCCAAATGCAAATTCCACATCTGGAATCAGCTCCAGACCTTTTACCTGCTTAATTTATGATGGATTAATGAAGGAATAGCCCATGCAGGTTATTTAAAGAGCTTTTTAGATAATTATCCAATCACTTTTGGTCCCTTTAAAAAGGGGCAGCTACCTGTTAAAGAGCTGTAATTCCTAAACCCTTCTACAAATTAGGATGCAAATACCCTCAAATTAAAGCTGAGAGTCTGCACTTCAAAAAAAACATATTGATTACATAGGTGCTTATTGAAAATGTTTTGGTAAACAGGTTAAATGCCAAAATTTGCATCACTGTCATATATATATATATATATATATATATATATATATATATATATATATATATAATTTCACACATTTTTATTCATTTTTTTGCTAAACAGACCAAAAAAGATCAGCTATATATACACCAGATACATGTGTGTATATTGAGATAGATCTCTCTATCATATATACTGATTAAGAGATTATATATACTATATATATGATAGATCTATGTGCACACATGTATCTGGTGTATGTATAGCTGATCTCTTTTGGTCTATTTACCCACAAAAAAAAGTGTCAAAAATGGTGTGTGTGTGTGTGTGTGTGTATAAATAAAAGGTATGGTGATGTTGGAGGTCATTGCTGGGCAGATTACTGACAGCCAATGAGTGTGCAGAGGGCGGGGCTGGACACTGATTCCGGGCGGTGTCCGTTCTGGCTGTGAGGTTTGGCAAACAAGCACGGGAAGATGTCATGTTTGGTTGAGCCGCAGGTAAACAAAGTGTACAACCTCTCTAAGGGGTTTCAGAAGCCATCATCCGGAGCATATGAAGTTGAAGCTACTGTGTTTGTCACCGGGCCTCTGTATTCTTATCCTTATTCCTCTTTTGCCTGATCCATTCCTCTTCCAGGCTTCAGTTTCTGGTATAACGTGACAGGCAGCTCACTGATCTCAGCAGAGGATGGTGCAGGACTTCTCTGCTCCCTCTGGGTGAATGCATTGACCATTACTTGCAGTGATATTTTCTTTACAAGTGATTTAACAGAATGGTGACCAGAGGCTACAAGATGATTAAACGTTCCTTTAATAATAAAACACTATTCACTGCAACCTTGTGATCTTATTTGTCTGAGATGCAAGGGAGGGGGGGGGGGGGGAATAGGACTCTTGGTTAAGACTTCAACTGAGCCCTTTTGCACAGTTAATAAAAATTGGAACATAGTGCCATCTTGCTGAATAGTTTGCTTCAGTAAGGGGTACATCTTTTCAGTTGCCGTGTGCAGAGACTGGAGTACAATTTTTGCCCTAATTTACGCCATCTTTGTGACAAATCCTAGATCTGCTAACTGCACTCACCTAATTGACCACAAAAAACTCCGCTCCGTTAACCTTAGAAAAGGTTGGTAAAACTGGAGCAAGAAGCAGGAGTTGTACATAAAATGTTGTGCATTTCAATTTCTTCTAAGTGCAGTCTGCAGTGAGCTGATTTTGGGGACGGTCTATACTTCTATTATGACTGCATGCGCTCCCAACGAGCGCAGAGGATGCAACACTGCATGCGCCACATTCGCATAGCGCATACAACAGTCTGATGCAGGAAGACCGTGTTCACAAAGATGGCGCCGGAGCAATCTTAGTGAAGAGTTTTCTGCAATACTTACAACCGAAGAAAAAAAATGAAAATGTATGCGCTAGTGCAAATCAGGTAACAATATCATCCACTTTGTGTTTCTAATGTTTTTGTATAAGGGTATGTGCGCACGTCTGCATTCTATTCCGCAGCACTTAACTCACTGCATGTGCGTTTCAAAACGCAGCCGAAAAGCTGCGCTTTGAATGCATTGTGCATGCAGAATTCATGCGTTCTGGATGCTTGCTCTGCCATAGACAGTGGGAAAAGCATCCGGAATGCACAAAAGAAGTGACGTGTTGCTTTTTAGAACGCAGCGTTTTGGCAAAATATTTCAGCAGCCAAATCGCTGCGCTCTCAAACGCAACATGCGGATGGATTATGCACAATTTTAATAGATTGTGCTGGGGACGCAGGCTTTTACACTGCGGTGCAATACGCAGCGTAAAAGCATGAAGAAAAAAAAAAGCACATGTGCGCACACAGCCTCATTCCTCAATCCCCACCCCACACCCAGGGCTGTATTTTGCCTTCGTGCTGCCCTAGGCACTTTAAGTGGTCGCGCCCCTTATTGACAACGTAACACTGAGTTTTCGCACACGACATCTGTTTAAGGCAGATCTACTCTGTAAAACACTTGAAAAAGTATCAATGAGAAACGAAGGGCACTAACACCCCCCCCCCCCCAATGGGGATCACCACGGGCACATCAAAACATAGCATGAGTATAAAATATTCCCACCACACTGTCCCCACTTATATACTGTTGTGACTGTCACACTGCCCCTAATAAACTACACACTGCCCCCCCCTTATAAATTATACCCACCACACCTTCCTCAATTATGAAATGTGAGGTCAATGTGCAGATCATATCATACTGCCCCCTCCTCACAATGTCCCATGCATGCTGCCCCCTCCTCACAATGTCCCATGCTTGCTGCCCCCTCCTCCCAATGTCCCATGCATTCTGCCCCCTCCTCCCAATGTCCCATGCATGCTGCCCCCTCCTCACAGTGTCCCATGCTTGCTGCCCCCTCCTCACACTGTACCATGCATTCTGCCCCCTCCTCACAATGTCCCATGCATGCTGCCCCCTCCTCACAATGTCCCATGCATGCTGCCCCCTCCTCACAATGTCCCATGCATGCTGCCCCCTCCTCACAATGTCCCATGCATGCTGCCCCCTCCTCACAGTGTCCCATGCATGCTGCTCCCTCCTCACAATGTCCCATGCATGCTGTCCCCCCTCACAATGTCCCATGCATGTTGCCCCTCCTCCCAATGTCCCATGCATGCTGCTCCCTCCTCACAGTTTCCCATGCATGCTGCCCCCTCCTCACACTGTCCCATGCATGCTGCCCCCTCCTCACAATGTCCCATGCGTGCTGCCCCCTCCTCACAATGTCCCATGCATGCTGCCCCCTCCTCACAATGTCCCATGCATGCTTCCCCCTCCTCACAATGTCCCATGCATGCTTCCCCGTCCTCACAATGTCCCATGCATGCTGCCCCCTCCTCACAATGTCCCATGCATGCTGCTCCCTCCTCACAGTTTCCCATGCATGCTGTTCCCTCCTCACAATGTCCCATGCATGCTGCCCCCTCCTCACAATGTCCCATGCATGCTGCCCCTCTCCATGAGCTCCTAATGCTGCCTTCCTCTTTTTCATAATGACACCTCCATGCTGCCCCATTCATTATACTAAGACCACCACACTAACGCTTATGCTGAGACACCCCTCCCACACACACACACACACACACACACACACACACACTACCCCACTCTTGATATTGACTCCCCTACATTGCTCCACTCCATACTGAGCCCACATATGCTGCCCCTTCTCCATAATGAGCTCCCAATGCTGCCCCCCTCTCATTCTGAGTCCTTACACTCCCCCGCTATCGATTGTCATTGCACTATCCCTCAACCCTTGTCCTCTGTCTCTAGGATTGGCCCCTCTCCCATTCCCCCAGCAGCAGCAGCTCTCCCCCGCCTTCACCAGCAGCCTCTCTCCCAGCATCAGCCTCTCTCCCCCCAGCCCCCCCAGCATCAGCCTCCCTCAGCATCAGCCTCTCTCCTCCGAGCCTCCCGCAGCATCAGCCTCTCTCCTCCCAGCCTCCCCCAGCATCAGCCTCCCTCAGCATCAGCCTCCCTCCTCCCAGCCTCCCCCAGCATCAGCCTCTCTCCTCCCAGCCTCCCCCCTCCCAGCCTCCCTCAGCATCAGCCTCCCTCCTCCCAGCCTCCCCCAGCATCAGCCTCTCTCCTCCCAGCCTCCCCCAGCATCAGCCTCCCTCCTCCCAGCCTCCCCCAGCACCAGCCTCTCTCCCCCCAAACTCTCCCAGCATCAGCCTCCCCCAGCACCAGCCTCTCTCCCCCCAGCATCAGCCTCTCTCCTCCCAGCCTCCCCCAGCATCAGCCTCCCTCAGCATCAGCCTCCCTCCTCCCAGCCTCCCCCAGCATCAGCCTCCCCCCTCCTAGCCGCCCCCAGCATCAGCCTCTCTCCTCCCAGCCTCCCCCAGCATCAGCCTCTCTCCTCCGAGCCTCCCGCAGCATCAGCCTCTCTCCTCCCAGCCTCTCCCAGCATCAGCCTCTCTCCTCCCAGCCGCCCCCCTCCCAGCCTCCCCCAGCATCAGCCTCCCCCAGCACCAGCCTCTCTCCTCCCAGCCTCCCCCAGCATCAGCCTCTCTCCTCCCAAACTCTCCCAGCATCAGCCTCCCCCAGTATCAGCCTCTCTCCTCCCAGCCTCCCCCTCTCTCCTCCCAGCCTCCCCCCTCCCTCAGCCTCTCTCCTCCCAGCCTCCCCCAGCATCAGCCTCTCTCCTCCCAGCCTCCCCCAGCATCAGCCTCCCTCAGCATCAGCCTCCCTCCTCCCAGCCTCCCCCAGCATCAGCCTCCCCTCTCCTAGCCGCCCCCAGCATCAGCCTCTCTCCTCCCAGCCTCAGCCTCCCTCAGCATCAGCCTCTCTCCTCCGAGCCTCCCACAGCATCAGCCTCTCTATCCCCGCCTCTCCCAGCATCAGCCTCCCTCAGCATCAGCCTCCCTTCTCCCAGCATCAGCCTCCCCCTCCTAGCCGCCCCCAGCATCAGCCTCTCTCCTTCCAGCCTCCCCCAGCATCAGCCTCCCTCAGCATCAGCCTCTCTCCTCCCAGCATCAGCCTCTCTCCTCCCAGCCTCCCCCAGCATCAGCCTCCCTCAGCATCAGCCTCCCTCCTCCCAGCCTCCCCCAGCATCAGCCTCTCTCCTCCCAGCCGCCCCCTTCCCAGCCTCCCTCAGCATCAACCTCCCTCCTCCCAGCCTCCCCCAGCGTCAGCCTCCCCCATCCCAGCCTTATGCAACATCAGCCTCCCCCCTCCCAGCATCATACTCTCTCCTCCCAGCCTCCCCCAGTATCAGCTTCTCTTCCCCCAAGTCTCCCCCAGTATCAGCCTCTCTCCTCCCACCCCATACGCAGATCTCCAGTCTGCATTACAGACACCCCCACGCTCCTTATGAATCTACAGCTCTGCGAGCACTTACCTGCTCCAGGGCCCGCCATCATCTTCTTGGCTCACGTGAGTATCCTCCTCTGACACCGGCTTCCATCGCGGCGTCCTGCTGTGAGCTCTGCATGTGAAATCCACACAGCATTGGACGCAGCACAGAGGAAGAAGCTGATTGGCGTGCCTGTGACCCCGGAAGTGCAGGCGCCGGCAGTTCCGGGGTCAATCAGCTCTCTGTGCCCGGCCGCCGCAGTATGTCTGCATTCGCGTCTTAATTGACGCGGATACAAATAAATAAAGGTGCGCCTCTCCCCCCTCCGAAAATACAGCGGATTTAATGAATGTGTAAAAAAAAAAAAATTTTTTTTTTTTTTTACTGCTAGAAGGTGCCGCCCCCTGCATCCTGCCGCCCTAGGCACGGGACCACGGGTGCCTAATGGTAAATACGGCCCTGCCCACACCCTTAAACAAAAAACTGCACAGACCATAATGAATTTACAGTATTTTTATTTAATTTTTTTTTTTAGTTTAGAGCATTGTATGGCAAGTTCAAAAGAAAAAAAAAATGGTTCGGTGGACAAACTCCTTTAAAAAAGGTTGTCAAATACATTTAAAGAATTAAAAAAT